>NC_042972.1:35411028-35551067 GCF_901001165.1 Salmo trutta | reverse complement strand
TTATTGGGTATTATTCTACAGACCGTCTATTGGGTATTATTCCGCAGACTGGCTATATATGGGTATTATTCTACAGACTGTCTATTGGGTATTATTCAGACTGCTATTATTGGTATTATTCTA
This sequence comes from Salmo trutta, assembly GCF_901001165.1. Taxonomy (NCBI): domain Eukaryota; kingdom Metazoa; phylum Chordata; class Actinopteri; order Salmoniformes; family Salmonidae; genus Salmo; species Salmo trutta. Next base: position 35,550,944 of record NC_042972.1, on the reverse strand, counting down.
CAGACTGTCTATTATTGGGTATTATTCTACAGACTGTCTATTATTGGGTATTATTCTAGACTGTCTATTATTGGGTATATTCTAGACTGTCTATTATTGGGTATTATTCTACGACTGTCTATTATTGGGTGTTATTCTACAGACTGGCTATTATGGGTATTATTCTGCAGACTGGCTATTATTGGGTATTATTCTAGACTGTCATTATTGGGTATTATTCTACAGACTGCTATTATTGGGTATTATTCTGCAGTCTGTCTATTATGGGTATTATCTAGACTGTCTATTATTGGGCATTATTCTACAGACTGTCTATTTTGGGTATTTATTCTACAGACTGTCTATTATTGGGTATTATACTACAGACTGTCTATTATTGGGTATTATTCTACAGACTGTCTATTATTGGGTATTATTCTACAGACTCTATTATTGGGTATTATTCTTCAGACTGTCTATTATTGGGTATTATTCTACAGACTCTATTATTAGGTATTATTCTACAGACTGTCTATTATTGGGTATTATTCTACAGACTGTCTATTATTGGGTATTATTCTACAGACTGTCTATTATTGGGTATTATTCTACAGACTCTATTATTGGGTATTATTCTGCAGACTGGCTATTATTGGGTATTTCTGCAGACTGGCTATTATTGGGTATTATTCTAGACTGTCTATTATTGGGTATTATTCTACAGACTCTATTATTGGGTATTATTCTACAGACAGTCTATTGGGTATTATTCCGCAGACTGCTATTATTTGGTATTATGCTACAAGACTGTCTATTATTGGGTATATTCTACAGAATGTCTATTATTGAGTATTATTCTACAGACTGTCCTATTATTGGGTATTATTCTACAGAACTGTCTATTATTGGGTATTATTCTAGACTGTCTATTATTGGGTATTATTCTAGACTGTCTATTATTGGGTATTATTCTACAGACTGTCTATTATTGGGTGTTATTCTACAGACTGGCTATTATTGGGTATTATTCTGCAGACTGGCTATTATTGGGTATTATTCTAGACTGTCTATTATTGGGTATTATTCTATACTGTCTATTATTGGGTATTATTCTACAGACTGTCTATTATTGGGTATTATTCTACAGACTGTCTATTATTGGGTATTATTCTACAGACTGTCTATTATTGGGTATTATTCTACAGACTGTCTATTATTGGGTATTATTCTACAGACTCTATTATTGGGTATGATTCTGCAGACTGGCTATTAATTGGGTATTATTCTGCAGACTGGCTTTTATTGGGTATTATTCTAGACTGTCTATTATTGGGTATTATTCTACAGACTGTCTATATTGGGTATTATTCTACAGACAGTCTATTGGGTATTATTCCGCAGACTGGCTATTATTGGGTATTATTCTACAGACTGTCTATTATTGGGTATTATTCTACAGACTGTCTATTATTGGGTATTATTCTACAGACTGTCTATTATTGGGTATTATTCTACAGACTGTCTATTATTGGGTATTATTCTAGACTGTCTATTATGGGTATTATTCTACAGACTGTCTATTATTGGGTATTATTCTACAGACTGTCTATTATTGGGTGTTATTCTACAGACTGGCTATTATTGGGTATTATTCTGCAGACTGGCTATTATTGGGTATTATTCTAGACTGTCTATTATTGGGTATTATTCTACAGATGTCTATTTTGGGTATTATTCTACAGACTGTCTATTATTGGGTATTATTCTACAGACTGTCTATTATTGGTATTATTCTAGACTGTCTATTATTGGGTATTATTCTAACAGACTGTCTATATTGGGTATTATTCTACAGACTGTCTATTATTGGGTATTATACTACAGACTGTCTATTATTGGGTATTATTCTACAGACTGTCTATTATTGGGTATTATTCTACAGACTCTATTATTGGATATTATTCTACAGACTGTCTATTATTGGGTATTATTCTACAGACTCTATTATTGGGTATTATTCTACAGACTCTATTATTGGGTATTATTCTACAGACTGTCTATTATTGGGTATTATTCTACAGACTGTCTATTATTGGGTATTATTCTACAGACTCTATTATTGGGTATTATTCTGCAGACTGGCTATTATTGGGTATATTCTGCAGACTGGCTATTATTGGGTATTATTCTAGACTGTCTATTATTGGGTATTATTCTACAGACTGTCTATTATTGGGTATTATTCTACAGACAGTCTATTGGGTATTATTCCGCAGACTGGCTATTATTTGGTATTATTCTACAGACTGTCTATTATTGGGTATTATTCTACAGAATGTCTATTATTGAGTATTATTCTACAGACTGTCTATTATTGGGTATTATTCTACAGACTGTCTATTATTGGGTATTATTCTAGACTGTCTATTATTGGGTATTATTCTAGACTGTCTATTATTGGGTATTATTCTACAGACTGTCTATTATTGGGGTGGTTATTCTACAGACTGGCTATTATTGGGTATTATTCTGCAGACTGGCTATTATTGGGTATTATTCTAGACTGTCTATTATTGGGTATTATTCTACAGACTGTCTATTATTGGGTATTATTCTACAGACTGTCTATTATTGGGTATTATTCTACAGACTGTCTATTATGGGTATTATTCTACAGACTGTCTATTATTGGGTATTATTCTACAGACTGTCTATTATTGGGTATTATTCTACAGACTCTATTATTGGGTATTATTCTGCAGACTGGCTATTATTGGGTATTATTCTGCAGACTGGCTTTATTGGGTATTATTCTAGACTGTCTATTATTGGGTATTATTCTACAGACTGTCTATTATTGGGTATTATTCTACAGACAGTCTATTGGGTATTATTCCGCAGACTGGCTATTATTGGGTATTATTCTACAGACTGTCTATTATTGGGTATTATTCTACAGACTGTCTATTATTGAGTATTATTCTACAGACTGTCTATTATTGGGTATTATTCTACAGACTGTCTATTATTGGGTATTATTCTAGACTGTCTATTATTGGGTATTATTCTAGACAGTCTATTATTGGGTATATTCTACAGACTGTCTATTATTGGGTGTTATTCTACAGACTGGCTATTATTGGGTATTATTCTGCAGACTGGCTATTATTGGGTATTATTCTAGACTGTCTATTATTGGGTATTATTCTACAGACTGTCTATTATTGGGTATTATTCTACAGACTGTCTATTATTGGGGTATTATTCTACAGACTGGCTATTATTGGGTATTATTCTACAGACTTGTCTAGTATTGGTATTATTCTACAGACTGGCTATTATTGGGTATTATTCTACAGACTGTCTATTATTGGGTATTATTCTAGACTGTCTATTATTGGTATTATTCTAGACTGTCTATTATTGGGTATTATTCTACAGACTGTCTATTATGGGTGTTATTCTACAGACTGGCTATTATTGGGTATTATTCTGCAGACTGGCTATTATTGGGTATTATTCTAGACTGTCTAATATTGGGTATTATTCTACAGACTGTCTATTATTGGGTATTATTCTACAGACTGTCTATTATTGGGTATTATTCTACAGACTGTCTATTATTGGGTATTATTCTACAGACTGTCTATTATTGGGTATTATTCTACAGACTGTCTATTATTGGGTATTATTCTACAGACTCTATTATTGGGTATTATTCTGCAGACTGGCTATTATTGGGTATTATTCTGCAGACTGGCTTTTATTGGGTATTATTCTAGACTGTCTATTATTGGGTATTATTCTACAGACTGTCTATTATTGGGTATTATTCTACAGACAGTCTATTGGGTATTATTCCGCAGACTGGCTATTATTGGGTATTATTCTACAGACTGTCTATTATTGGGTATTATTCTACAGACTGTCTATTATTGAGTATTATTCTACAGACTGTCTATTATTGGGTTTTATCTACAGACTGTCTATTATTGGGTATTATTCTAGACTGTCTACTATTGGGGTATTATTCTAGACTGTCTATTATTGGGTATTATTCTACAGACTGTCTATTATGGGGTGTTATTCTACAGGACTGGCCTATTATTGGGTATTATTCCTGACAGACTGGCTATATTGGGTATTACTACTAGACTGTCTATTATTGGGTATTATTCTACAGACTGTGCTATTATTGGGTATATTCTTACAGACTGTCCTATTATTGGGTATATTCTACAGACTGGCCTATGTATTTGGGTATTATTCTAAGACTGTCTATATTGGGTATATATTCTACGACTGGTCTATTATTGGGTATTATTTCTACAGACTGTCTATTATGGGTTTATTTCTACGACCCTGTCTATTATTGGGTATTATTTCTACAGACTGTCTATTATTGGGGTATTATTCTAGCACTGTCTCTTATTGGGTATTATTCTACAGACTGTCTAGTATTGGGTATATTCTACAGGACTGTCTATTATTGGGTAGTTATTTCTGCAGACTGTCTGATTATTAGGGTATTATCTACGACTGTCTAATTATTGGGTATATTCTACAGACTGCTTATTATTGGGTATTATTCTGCAGACTGGCTATTATTGGGTATTATTCTGCAGACTGAGCTATTATTCTGCAGATGTCCTATTTTGGTATTCTTCTGCAGACTGGCTATTATTAAGATTATTCTACAGCTGTCTATTATTGGGATATTATTCTACAGACTGGCTATTATTGGGTATATTCTGCAGACTGTCTATTATTGGGTATTATTCTGCAGACTGGCTATTATTGGGTATTATTCTACAGATTGTCTATTATTGGGTATTATTCTACAGACTGGCTATTATTGGGTATTATTCTGCAGACTGTCTATTATTGGGTATTATTCTGCAGACTGGCTATTATTGGGTATTATCTACAGACTGGCTATTATTGGGTATTATTCTACAGACCTGTCTATTATTGGGTATTATTCTACAGACTGGCTATTATTGGGTATTATTCTACAGACTGTCTATTATTGGGTATTATTCTACAGACTGTCTATTATTGGGTATTATTCTAGACTGTCTATTACTTGGGTATTATTTACAGACTGGCCTATTATTGGGTATTATTCCTATGACTGTCTATTATTGAGTATTATTCTACAGACAGTCTATTATTGGGTATTATTCTACAGACTGGTTATTATTGGGTATTATTCTACAGACTGTCTATTATTGGATATTATTCTACAGACTGTCTATTATTGGGTATTATTCTGCAGTCTGTCTATTATTGGGTATTATTCTACAGACTGTCTATTATTGGGTATATTCTAGACTGTCTATTATTGGGTATTATTCTACAGACTGTCTATTATTGGGTATTATTCTACAGACTGTCTATTATTGGGTATTATACTACAGACTGTCTATTATTGGGTATTATTCTACAGACTGTCTATTATTGGGTATTATTCTACAGACTCTATTATTGGGTATTATTCTACAGACTGTCTATTATTGGGTATTATTCTACAGACTCTATTATTGGGTATTATTCTACAGACTGTCTATTATTGGGTATTATTCTACAGACTGTCTATTATTGGGTATTATTCTACAGACTGTCTATTATTGGGTATTATTCTACAGACTCTATTATTGGGTATTATTCTGCAGACTGGCTATTATTGGGTATTATTCTGCAGACTGGCTATTATTGGGTATTATTCTAGACTGTCTATTATTGGGTATTATTCTACAGACTGTCTATTATTGGGTATTATTCTACAGACAGTCTATTGGGTATTATTCCGCAGACTGGCTATTATTTGGTATTATTCTACAGACTGTCTATTATTGGGTATTATTCTACAGACTGTCTATTATTGAGTATTATTCTACAGACTGTCTATTATTGGGTATTATTCTACAGACTGTCTATTATTGGGTATTATTCTAGACTGTCTATTATTGGGTATTATTCTAGACTGTCTATTATTGGGTATTATTCTACAGACTGTCTATTATTGGGTGTTATTCTACAGACTGGCTATTATTGGGTATTATTCTGCAGACTGTCTATTATTGGGTATTATTCTAGACTGTCTATTATTGGGTATTATTCTACAGACTGTCTATTATTGGGTATTATTCTACAGACTGTCTATTATTGGGTATTATTCTACAGACAGTCTATTGGGTATTATTCCGCAGACTGGCTATTATTGGGTATTATTCTACAGACTGTCTATTATTGGGTATTATTCTACAAACTGTCTATTATTGAGTATTTTTCTACAGACTGTCTATTATTGGGTATTATTCTACAGACTGTCTATTATTGGGTATTATTCTGCAGTCTGTCTATTATTGGGTATTATTCTAGACTGTCTATTATTGGGTATTATTCTACAGACTGTCTATTATTGGGTGTTATTCTACAGACTGGCTATTATTGGGTATTATTCTGCAGACTGGCTATTATTGGGTATTATTCTAGACTGTCTATTATTGGGTATTATTCTACAGACTGTCTATTATTGGGTATTATTCTACAGACTGTCTATTATTGGGTATTATTCTACAGACTGGCTATTATTGGGTATTATTCTACAGACTGTCTATTATTGGGTATTATTCTACAGACTGGCTATTATTGGGTATTATTCTACAGACTGTCTATTATTGGGTATTATTCTACAGACTGTCTATTATTGGGTATTATTCTACAGACTCTATTATTGGGTATTATTCTACAGACTGTCTATTATTGGGTATTATTCTACAGACTGTCTATTATTGGGTATTATTCTACAGACTGGCTATTATTGGGTATTATTCTACAGACTGTCTATTATTGGGTATTATTCTACAGACTGTCTATTATTGGGTATTATTCTGCAGACTGTCTATTATTGGGTATTATTCTACGACTGTCTATTATGGGTATTATTCTACAGACTGTCATTATTGGGTATTATTCTACTGTCTATTATTGGGTATTATTCTAGACTGGCTATTATGGGTATTATCTACAGACTGTCTATATTGGGTGTTATTCTACAGACTGGCTATTATTGGGTATTATTCTGCAGACTGGCTATATTGGGTATTATTCTAGACTGTCTATTATTGGGTATTATTCTACAGACTGTCTATTATTGGGTATTATTCTACAGACTGTCTATTATTGGGTATTATTCTACAGACTGGCTATTATTGGGTATTATTCTACAGACTGTCTATTATTGGGTATTATTCTACAGACTGGCTATTATTGGGTATTATTCTACAGACTGTCTATTATTGGGTATTATTCTACAGACTGTCTATTATTGGGTATTATTCTACAGACTGTCTATTATTGGGTATTATTCTACAGACTGGCTATTATTGGGTATTATTCTGCAGACTGTCTATTATTTGGTATTATTCTGCAGACTGGCTATTATTAAGTATTATTCTACAGACTGTCTATTATTGGGTATTATTCTACAGACTGGCTATTATTGGGTATTATTCTGCAGACTGTCTATTATTGGGTATTATTCTGCAGACTGGCTATTATTGGGTATTATTCTACAGATTGTCTATTATTGGGTATTATTCTACAGACTGGCTATTATTGGGTATTATTCTGCAGACCTGTCTATTATTGGGTATTATTCTGCAGACTGGCTATTATTGGGTATTATTCTACAGACTGGCTATTATTGGGTATTATTCTACAGACTGTCTATTATTGGGTATTATTCTACAGACTGGCTATTATTGGGTATTATTCTACAGACTGTCTATTATTGGGTATTATTCTACAGACTGTCTATTATTGGGTATTATTCTAGACTGTCTATTATTGGGTATTATTCTACAGACTGGCTATTATTGGGTATTATTCTAGACTGTCTATTATTGAGTATTATTCTACAGACAGTCTACTATTGGGTATTACTCTACAGACTGGTTATTATTGGGTATTATTCTACAGACTGTCTATTATTGGGTATTATTCTACAGACTGTCTATTATTGGGTATTATTCTGCAGTCTGTCTATTATTGGGTATTATTCTACAGACTGTCTATTATTGGGTATTATTCTAGACTGTCTATTATTGGGTATTATTCTAGACTGTCTATTATTGGGTATTATTCTACAGACTGTCTATTATTGGGTATTATTCTACAGACTGTCTATTATTGGGTATTATTCTACAGACTGTCTATTATTGGGTATTATTCTACAGACTCTATTATTGGGTATTATTCTACAGACTGTCTATTATTGGGTATTATTCTACAGACTGTCTATTATTGGGTATTATTCTACAGACTCTATTATTGGGTATTATTCTGCAGACTGGCTATTATTGGGTATTATTCTGCAGACTGGCTATTATTGGGTATTATTCTAGACTGTCTATTATTGGGTATTATTCTACAGACTGTCTATTATTGGGTATTATTCTACAGACAGTCTATTGGGTATTATTCCGCAGACTGGCTATTATTGGGTATTATTCTACAGACTGTCTGTTATTGGGTATTATTCTACAGACTGTCTATTATTGGGTATTATTCTACAGACTGTCTATTATTGGGTATTATTCTACAGACTGGCTATTATTGGGTATTATTCTACAGACTGTCTATTATTGGGTATTATTCTACAGACTGGCTATTATTGGGTATTATTCTACAGACTGTCTATTATTGGGTATTATTCTACAGACTGTCTATTATTGGGTATTATTCTACAGACTGTCTATTATTGGGTATTATTCTACAGACAGGCTATTATTGGGTATTATTCTACAGACTGGTTATTATTGGGTATTATTCTACAGACTGTCTATTATTGGGTATTATTCTACAGACTGTCTATTATTGGGTATTATTCTGCAGTCTGTCTATTATTGGGTATTATTCTACAGACTGTCTATTATTGGGTATTATTCTAGACTGTCTATTATTGGGTATTATTCTACAGACTGTCTATTATTGGGTATTATTCTACAGACTGTCTATTATTGGGTATTATTCTACAGACTGTCTATTATTGGGTATTATTCTACAGACTGTCTATTATTGGGTATTATTCTACAGACTCTATTATTGGGTATTATTCTACAGACTGTCTATTATTGGGTATTATTCTACAGACTGTCTATTATTGGGTATTATTCTACAGACTGTCTATTATTGGGTATTATTCTACAGACTCTATTATTGGGTATTATTCTGCAGACTGGCTATTATTGGGTATTATTCTGCAGACTGGCTATTATTGGGTATTATTCTAGACTGTCTATTATTGGGTATTATTCTACAGACTGTCTATTATTGGGTATTATTCTACAGACAGTCTATTGGGTATTATTCCGCAGACTGGCTATTATTGGGTATTATTCTACAGACTGTCTATTATTGGGTATTATTCTACAGACTGTCTATTATTGAGTATTATTCTACAGACTGTCTATTATTGGGTATTATTCTACAGACTGTCTATTATTGGGTATTATTCTAGACTGTCTATTATTGGGAATTATTCTAGACTGTCTATTATTGGGTATTATTCTACAGACTGTCTATTATTGGGTGTTATTCTACAGACTGGCTATTATTGGGTATTATTCTGCAGACTGGCTATTATTGGGTATTATTCTAGACTGTCTATTATTGGGTATTATTCTACAGACTGTCTATTATTGGGTATTATTCTACAGACTGTCTATTATTGGGTATTATTCTACAGACTGGCTATTATTGGGTATTATTCTACAGACTGTCTATTATTGGGTATTATTCTACAGACTGGCTATTATTGGGTATTATTCTACAGACTGTCTATTATTGGGTATTATTCTACAGACTGTCTATTATTGGGTATTATTCTACAGACTGGCTATTATTGGGTTTTATTCTGCAGACTGTCTATTATTTCGTATTATTCTGCAGACTGGCTATTATTAAGTATTATTCTACAGACTGTCTATTATTGGGTATTATTCTACAGACTGGCTATTATTGGGTATTATTCTGCAGACTGTCTATTATTGGGTATTATTCTGCAGACTGGCTATTATTGGGTATTATTCTACAGATTGTCTATTATTGGGTATTATTCTACAGACTGGCTATTATTGGGTATTATTCTGCAGACTGTCTATTATTGGGTATTATTCTGCAGACTGGCTATTATTGGGTATTATTCTACAGACTGGCTATTATTGGGTATTATTCTACAGACTGTCTATTATTGGGTATTATTCTACAGACTGGCTATTATTGGGTATTATTCTACAGACTGTCTAATATTGGGTATTATTCTACAGACTGTCTATTATTGGGTATTATTCTAGACTGTCTATTATTGGGTATTATTCTACAGACTGGCTATTATTGGGTATTATTCTACAGACTGGCTATTATTGGGTATTATTCTACAGACTGTCTATTATTGGGTATTATTCTACAGACTGGCTATTATTGGGTATTATTCTACAGACTGTCTATTATTGGGTATTATTCTACAGACTGTCTATTATTGGGTATTATTCTACAGACTGTCTATTATTGGGTATTATTCTACAGACAGGCTATTATTGGGTATTATTCTACAGACTGGTTATTATTGGGTATTATTCTACAGACTGTCTATTATTGGGTATTATTCTACAGACTGTCTATTATTGGGTATTATTCTGCAGTCTGTCTATTATTGGGTATTATTCTACAGACTGTCTATTATTGGGTATTATTCTAGACTGTCTATTATTGGGTATTATTCTACAGACTGTCTATTATTGGGTATTATTCTACAGACTGTCTATTATTGGGTATTATTCTACAGACTGTCTATTATTGGGTATTATTCTACAGACTGTCTATTATTGGGTATTATTCTACAGACTCTATTATTGGGTATTATTCTACAGACTGTCTATTATTGGGTATTATTCTACAGACTGTCTATTATTGGGTATTATTCTACAGACTGTCTATTATTGGGTATTATTCTACAGACTCTATTATTGGGTATTATTCTGCAGACTGGCTATTATTGGGTATTATTCTGCAGACTGGCTATTATTGGGTATTATTCTAGACTGTCTATTATTGGGTATTATTCTACAGACTGTCTATTATTGGGTATTATTCTACAGACAGTCTATTGGGTATTATTCCGCAGACTGGCTATTATTGGGTATTATTCTACAGACTGTCTATTATTGGGTATTATTCTACAGACTGTCTATTATTGGGTATTATTCTACAGACTGTCTATTATTGGGTATTATTCTACAGACTGGCTATTATTGGGTATTATTCTACAGACTGTCTATTATTGGGTATTATTCTACAGACTGGCTATTATTGGGTATTATTCTACAGACTGTCTATTATTGGGTATTATTCTACAGACTGTCTATTATTGGGTATTATTCTACAGACTGTCTATTATTGGGTATTATTCTACAGACAGGCTATTATTGGGTATTATTCTACAGACTGGTTATTATTGGGTATTATTCTACAGACTGTCTATTATTGGGTATTATTCTACAGACTGTCTATTATTGGGTATTATTCTGCAGTCTGTCTATTATTGGGTATTATTCTACAGACTGTCTATTATTGGGTATTATTCTAGACTGTCTATTATTGGGTATTATTCTACAGACTGTCTATTATTGGGTATTATTCTACAGACTGTCTATTATTGGGTATTATTCTACAGACTGTCTATTATTGGGTATTATTCTACAGACTGTATTATTGGGTATTATTCTACAGACTGTCTATTATTGGGTATTATTCTACAGACTGTCTATTATTGGGTATTATTCTACAGACTCTATTATTGGGTATTATTCTGCAGACTGGCTATTATTGGGTATTATTCTGCAGACTGGCTATTATTGGGTATTATTCTAGACTGTCTATTATTGGGTATTATTCTACAGACAGTCTATTGGGTATTATTCCGCAGACTGGCTATTATTGGGTATTATTCTACAGACTGTCTATTATTGGGTATTATTCTACAGACTGTCTATTATTGAGTATTATTCTACAGACTGTCTATTATTGGGTATTATTCTACAGACTGTCTATTATTGGGTATTATTCTAGACTGTCTATTATTGGGTATTATTCTAGACTGTCTATTATTGGGTATTATTCTACAGACTGTCTATTATTGGGTGTTATTCTACAGACTGGCTATTATTGGGTATTATTCTGCAGACTGGCTATTATTGGGTATTATTCTAGACTGTCTATTATTGGGTATTATTCTGCAGACTGGCTATTATTGGGTATTATTCTAGACTGTCTATTATTGGGTATTATTCTACAGACTGTCTATTATTGGGTATTATTCTACAGACAGTCTATTGGGTATTATTCCGCAGACTGGCTATTATTGGGTATTATTCTACAGACTGTCTATTATTGGGTATTATTCTACAGACTGTCTATTATTGAGTATTATTCTACAGACTGTCTATTATTGGTATTATTCTACAGACTGTCTATTATTGGGTATTATTCTAGACTGTCTATTATTGGGTATTATTCTAGACTGTCTATTATTGGGTATTATTCTACAGACTGTCTATTATTGGGTGTTATTCTACAGACTGGCTATTATTGGGTATTATTCTGCAGACTGGCTATTATTGGGTATTATTCTAGACTGTCTATTATTGGGTATTATTCTACAGACTGTCTATTATTGGGTATTATTCTACAGACTGTCTATTATTGGGTATTATTCTACAGACTGGCTATTATTGGGTATTATTCTACAGACTGTCTATTATTGGGTATTATTCTACAGACTGGCTATTATTGGGTATTATTCTACAGACTGTCTATTATTGGGTATTATTCTACAGACTGTCTATTATTGGGTATTATTCTACAGACTGTCTATTATTGGGTATTATTCTACAGACTGTCTATTATTGGGTATTATTCTGCAGACTGTCTATTATTTGGTATTATTCTGCAGACTGGCTATTATTAAGTATTATTCTACAGACTGTCTATTATTGGGTATTATTCTACAGACTGGCTATTATTGGGTATTATTCTGCAGACTGTCTATTATTGGGTATTATTCTGCAGACTGGCTATTATTGGGTATTATTCTACAGATTGTCTATTATTGGGTATTATTCTACAGACTGGCTATTATTGGGTATTATTCTGCAGACTGTCTATTATTGGGTATTATTCTGCAGACTGGCTATTATTGGGTATTATTCTACAGACTGGCTATTATTGGGTATTTTTCTACAGACTGTCTATTATTGGGTATTATTCTACAGACTGTCTATTATTGGGTATTATTCTACAGACTGTCTATTATTGGGTATTATTCTAGACTGTCTATTATTGGGTATTATTCTACAGACTGGCTATTATTGGGTATTATTCTAGACTGTCTATTATTGAGTATTATTCTACAGACAGTCTATTATTGGGTATTATTCTACAGACTGTCTATTATTGGGTATTATTCTACAGACAGTCTATTATTGGGTATTATTCTACAGACTGGCTATTATTGTGTATTATTCTACAGACTGTCTATTATTGGGTATTATTCTAGACTGTCTATTATTGGGTATTATTCTACAGACAGTCTATTATTTGGTATTATTCTACAGACTGTCTATTATTGGGTATTATTCTAGACTGTCTATTATTGGGTATTATTCTAGACTGTCTATTATTGGGTATTATTCTACAGACTGTCTATTATTGGGTATTATTCTACAGACTGTCTATTATTGGGTATTATTCTACAGACAGGCTATTATTGGGTATTATTCTACAGACTGGCTATTATTGGGTATTATTCTACAGACTGGCTATTATTAGGTATTATTCTAGACTGTCTATTATTGTGTATTATTCTACAGACTGGCTATTATTGGGTATTATTCTACAGACTGTCTATTATTGGGTATTATTCTACAGACTCTATTATTGGGTATTATTCTACAGACTGTCTATTATTGGGTATTATTCTACAGACAGTCTATTATTGTAGTGAGCTCCGTCCCTAAATAAGACCAGATTTGGTTGGTCCAGACCAGGCCAAATTTGAAACAATCAAAGAGTTTGGACATCACAGTACAGCACAGTAGAGCAAAGTGCAGTAGAGTACAGTAAAGTAGATATGTTCAGTTAAGTAGAGTACAATATACTGTACTCTAGTGTGCTTTACTGTACTGAACTCTGCTGTACTTTTCTTTACTGTACTGTTCTCTACTGTGCTGTGCAAACTTGTGAAACATAGACCACTATGACTGGTTCAGATTTGGTCCAGCCAGGGCGGACTGAACAAATTTCAACTACTTTTCAACGTCCATGGACGTCCAGTGTCGGTCACTGCTCAGTGGGTGAGGATGCTTGTTACAGTAAATGGAAAGGGGGTAGCTGGTAGGTGTCATGCAGTGGGGGCTGCTGAGGGGAGGACGACTCATAATCATGGCTGGAATGGAACAAATGGATACCATTTCACCGATTCCGCTCCAGCCATTACCACGAGCCCGTCGTCCACAATTAAGGTGCCACCAACCTCATATGGTGTCATGGTAGGTTTCAGTAAGAGTCAGGAGAGGTGACATTAACGGAAGAGAGGGAGAGTGAGATGGAGGGGTTGTCCAGACTATTTTCACAGTCTTTCTTTGACGACCAGACGACAGAAAGAGGAAAAGAAAACAGTTATGACAGTTATAACAGTATGCCAGTGGAAAGGAGGACAGTAGCAGGAGACACTATGAGCTGAACATAACAGTATGCCAGTGGAAAGGAGGACAGTAGCAGGTGAACCTATGAGCTGAACATAACAGTATGCCAGTGGAAAGGAGGACAGTAGCAGGTGACCCTATGAGGTGAACATAACAGTATGCCAGTGGAAAGGAGGACAGTAGCAGGAGACCCTATGAGCTGAACATAACAGTATGCCAGTGGAAAGGAGGACAGTAGCAGGTGACACTATGAGCTGAACATAACAGTATGCCAGTGGAAAGGAGGACAGTAGCAGGTGACACTATGAGCTGAACATAACAGTATGCCAGTGGAAAGGAGGACAGTAGCAGGTGACACTATGAGCTGAACATAACAGTATGCCAGTGGAAAGGAGGACAGTAGTACTGAACATAACAGTATGCCAGTGGAAAGGAGAACAGTAGTACTGAACATAACAGTATGCCAGTGGAAAGGAGGACAGTAGTACTGAACATAACAGTATGCCAGTTGAAAGGAGAACAGTAGTACTGAACATAACAGTATGCCAGTGGAAAGGAGAACAGTAGTACTGAACATAACAGTATGCCAGTGGAAAGGAGAACAGTAGTACTGAACATAACAGTATGCCAGTGGAAAGGAGAACAGTAGTACTGAACATAACAGTATGCCAGTTGAAAGGAGAACCGTAGCAGGGGAACCAACTGTGGTTTGTGACTACTATGATTTCCCATTGTAGCCAATACAATTGCAGTAATTCCGTTACCGATTTGGTAGCAGAATTACGAGTTTTAACCACTTAAGAATTCAGAAACAAACACTAACTAATTGGTAGGTCTACCACTATTTGTTACTTCTGTGAACTTTCATACATTTTCCGTCCTCATGACTGAGAGGAATTAGAAAATATCTGAAAGATATGTGGGTTTTTGGTAACAGAATCACAAGACAACATATCTTAAACTTACAGCAGGCAAATTATTTCTCCAAAACGAAATCATGTGTCGATATTAGTTGGCAGGGGTCTTTACTTCAACATTGTGTTTTTATGTATTTCTAATACATTATATATACAAAAGTATGTGGATATCCCTTCAAATCAAATAATCAAATTTTATTTGCCATATGCGCCGAAATGCTTACTTACAAGGCCTTAACCAACAATGCAGTTCAAGAAATAGAGTTAAGAAAATATTTACTAAATAAACTAAAGTAAAAATAAACTAAAAAGTAGCAAAATAAAATAACAATAACAAGGCTATATACAGGGGGTACCGCTACCAGGTCAATGTGCGGGGGTACAGGTTTGTCGAGATCAATTGTACATGTAGGTAGGGGTAAAGTGACTATGCTTAGGAAGCCTGGCCCCAGTGATGTACTGGACCGTACGCACTACCCTCTGTAGTGCCTTATGGTCGGATGCCGAGCAGTTGCCATACCAGGCGGTGATGCAACCAGTCAAGATGTTCTTGATGGTGCAGCTGTTCAACTTTTTGAGGTTCTGGGGACCCATGCCAAATCTTTTCAGTCTCCTGAGGGGGAAACGGTGTTGACGTTCCCTCTTCACGAGTGTCTTGGTGTGTTTGGACCATGATAGTTTGTTGGGGATGTGGACACCAAGGAACTTGAAACTCTTGACCAACTCCACTACATCCCCCTCGATGTGATTGGGGGCGTGTTCGGGCCCTCCTTTTCCTGTAGTCCATGATCAGCTCCTTTGATGATGGTGTTGATGTGAGCAATGACCACCTTTCAAAGCACTTCATGGCTACAGACGTGAGTGCTACGGGGCGGTAATAATTTAGGCAGGTTACCTTCGCTTTCTTGGGCACAGGGACTATGGTGGTCTGCTTGAAACATGTAGGTATTACGTACTCAGTCATGGAGAGGTTGAAAATGTCAGTGAAAACACTTTCCAGTTGATCCGCGCATGCTCTGAGTACTCTTCCTGGTAATCCGTCTGCCGGGCCTTTTGAATGTTGACCTGTTTAAAAGGTCTTGCTCACAGAGCGTGATCACACAGTTGTCCGGAACAGCTGGTGCACTCATACAGGCATTTAGCTTGTCTGGTAGGCTCGCGTCGCTGGGTTTCCCTTTGTCGTCCGTAATAGTTTGTAAGCCCTGCCATGATGAGTGTCAGAGCCGGTGTAGTAGGATTCAATCTTAGTCTTGTATTGACGCTTTGCATGTTTGATGGTTCGTCTGAGGGCATAGCGGGATTTTTTATAAGCGTCCGGATTAGTCTCCTGCTCCTTGAAAGCGGCAGCTCTAGCCTTTAGCTCGGTGTGGATGTTGCCTGTAATCCATGGATTCTGGTTGGGATATGTACGCATGGTCACTGTGGGGACAACGTCGTTGATGCACTTATTGACGAAGCCGGTGACTGAGGTGGTTTACAGCTTATCATGAGGTACTCTGCCTCATGCGAGCAATAAATTGAGACTTCCTTAATATTAGACATCGCACACCAGCTGTTATTGACAAATAGACACACACCACCACCCCTCGTCTTACCAGATGTAGTTGTTCTGTCCTGCCGATGCACTGAAAACCGAGCCAAGTGTACAGTATATTATCCGTGTCGTTGTTCAGCCACGACTTGGTGAAACATAGGATACTAAATCAACTCAAATTTATTTATATAGCCCTTCTTACATCAGCTGATATCTCAAAGTGCTGTACAGAAACCCAGCCTAAAACCCCAAACAGCAAGCAATGCCGGTGTAGAAGCTACAGTTTTTAATGTCCCATTGGTAGGATAGTCTCGAACGGAGATCATCCAGTTTAATCTCCAGTGATTGCACATTGGCCATTAGAACGGATGGTAGAGGCGGGTTACCCACTTGCAGACGAATTCTCACAAGGCACCCTGATCTCCGCCCCTGTATTCACGTATTTTTTTCATGCGAATGACGGGGATTTGGGCCTGGTCTCGGGGAAGCAGTATATCCTTTGCGTCGGACTCATTAAAGGAAAAATCTTCATCCAGTTCGAGGTGAGTAATCGCTGTTCTGATATACAGAAGCTTTTTTGGTCATAAGAGATGGTAGCAGCAACATTATGTACAAAATAAGTTACAAACAATGCCAAAAAAACAAACATGAAATAGCACAGTTGGTTAGGAGCCCGTAAAACGGCAACCATCCCCTGGCACCATTATTAAGTTCAAATTAGTGGATACTTCTATTTCAGCCACAGCTGTTACTGACAGGTATATAAAATCAAGCACATAGCCATGCAATCTCCATAGACAAACATTGGCAGTAGAATGGCCTTAGTCGGTGACTTTCAAAGTGGCATCATCATAGGATGCCACCTTTCCAACATGTCAGTTCATCAAATTTCTGCAAGGCTAGAGCTGCCCCGGTCAACTGTAAGTGCTGTTATTGTGAAGTGGAAACGTTTAGGAGCAACAACATCTCAGCCGCAAAGTGGTAGGCCACAGAAGCTCACAGAATGGGACCACCGAGTGCTGAAGACCATAGCGCGTAAACATTGTCTGTCCTCAGTTGCAACATTCACTACTGAGTTCTAAACTGCCTCTGAAAGCAACATCAGCCCAAGAACTGTTCGTCGGCAGCTTCATGAAATGTGTTTCCATGGCCAAGCAGCCGCACAAAAACCAAAGTTTACCATGTGCAATGCCAAGCATCGGCTGGAGTGGTGTAAAGCTTGCCGCCATTGGACTCTGAAGCAGTGGAAATGCGTTCTCTGGAGTGATGAATCACGCTACCCCATCTTGCAATCCGACGAACTAATCTGGGTTTGGCGGATGACAGGAGAACGCTACCTGCCCAAATGCATAGTGCCAACTGTAAAGTTTGGCGGAGGAGGAATAATGGTCTGGGGCTGTTTTTCATGGTTCGAGCTAGGCCTCTTAGTTCTAGTGAAGGGAAATCTTAACGCTACAGCATACAATGACATTCTAAACAATTCTGTGCTTCCAATTTTGAGGCAACAGTTTGGGAAGGCTCTTTCCTGTTTCAGCATGACAATGCCTCCATGCAAAAAGCAAGGTCCATTCACAAATGATTTGTCAAGATTGCTGTGGAAGAACTTGACTGGCCTGCACAGAGCCCTGACCTCAACCCCATCGAACACCTTTGGGATGAATTGGATTGCAGACTGCGAGCCAGGCCTAATTGCATCAGTGCCCGACCTCACTAATGCTCTTGTGGCTGAATGGAATCAAGTCTCCGCAGCAATGTTCCAACATCTAGTGGAAAGCCTTCCCAGAAGAGTGGAGGCTGTTATAGCAGCAACTCCATATTAATGCCCATGATGTTGGAATGAGATGTTCGACGAGCAGTTGTCCAAATAATTTTGGTCATGTAGTGAACCTTTTAATACTTTTTCTGGTACATGTTGTTTAAGTTTTTTTCTTTGTATTATCTTTTACCAGATCAAATGTGTTATTTTCTCCTACATGAATTTAACATTTCTACAAACTTCAAAGTGTTTCCTTTAAAATGGTACCAAGAATATGCATATCCTTGCTTCAGGTCCTGAGCTACAGGCAGTAAGGTTTGGGTATGTCATTTTAGGCGAAAATTGAAAAAAAGGTTCAGCTCCTTAAGAGTCTAAGACCCCTTTTCCATCTATTTGACCAGAAATCAAAGCCTTTGCTTAGTCCTAATCTTTAGAATGGAAAATGGTTGAAAAATGTATATGCCTTAATTTCTCAAAAAATATACACTCTTTGCTTTGATTTGACACCCAATTTGACATGCTCCTATAAACTTCACATGTTGGTGCTGATGGGTCCTTTTACATGGAAATGCCAGTAAGCAATATCACATCATCATACAAAGCAAGGCGTCTTATCAACATCAGCTAAATTTAAATCAGCCAAAAATGACATTGACTCTTCCTAATGCAATGTGGACATTCCTCAATGGTAGGCTAAAATTGGGAATTTAGAATTTTGTTATTTGTTATAGAACCCTGTTATAATGTATGATGATGTCATATTATTGAGTCTGCCTTTAAATTCACTATCATTTCTTAAATAACATCAATGTAAAGGATATGACATGTTCAAACATGCAAATGATTTTGTTCTCTAATTCAAATGGACTTGGATCTATTCCTCCAGGCATCAGTAACGAGGGGGAGTTGAGTGGCACTGAAGATCCCAGCTTACAGTGCAGGTTGAGAGACAGATACTATGACCAACAAAAGACACTGAGTATACCAAACGTTAGGAACACCTTCCTAATATTGAGATGCACCCCCCCTTTTGCCCCCATTCTTGATACACACAGGAAACTGTTGAGTGTGAAAACCCCAGCAGCATTGCAGCTCTTGACACAAACCAGTGCACCTGGCACCTACTACCATACCCCGTTCATAGGCACTTCCATTTTATGTCTTGCCCATTCACCCTCTGAATGGCAAATATACACAATCAATGTCTCAATTGTCTAAAGGGTTAAATATACTTATTTAACCTGTCTTCTCCCCCTCATCTACAGTGATTAATGTGGACTTAACAAGCGACATCAATAAGGGATCATAGCTTTTATCTGGATTTACCTGGTCAGTCAATGTCATGGTAAGAGCAGGTGTTCCTTATGTTTTGTACACTCAGTGTATATCCCCAGAATATACAATGATGCTGTAGCTAGATCAAAAATCGCTTTATTGGCACACATTGCTCCCACCCACACACAAGTATGCAAGTATGCTGCATGCACAAACACAAACACACAATGCTTATCTTTCTTTTGTGACACACTAACTATGAATAGTAGCAAGAAAGATGTTGACCACAAAGTACCCTCTGTTGTGTATCTCATTCACACCAGGGAGTGAAGTCTACCTTCAGGGAATTCCTCAACAGAACAGAAAGACTTGGCCCCTGGTCACAGATGTCAGTCAGTTCAAAGTCTAGTTTTGATTTACATTTGGTTGAGTTATCAACTGTCCTGAATTCAACGTGAAGAAAAAAATGGCACCATGTCATTGGATTTAGGTGAGTGTGTTTTTAAATGATTTGGAATCAATGTACTGTTTTCTTATAATACTGGCATGGCATATAGCACACGCTCTTCAGACCGCCTTGCAGTATGTTCCGCGTAGAATCATCATCAATCAACTCTCCATCGTCTACAGCGTGTAAAAAACAACATCACATTGTGGCTGACCGCACAGACTGCGGGGTTGCGTGCGTGAGGAGGAATCGCACTACAGATGATACACGGACGATTTCGTGCTTTACCAGCGTGTGTGTGTGGGGGGGGATGCCTGAGCTGAGAAAGCATCTGAATTCCTCCAGCGTGAAGCTCTCACAACCACTCAGATCCTGTTACGCTCAGCCGCGTAAACCTGCTACCCAGGGGAGACGCTGACACGCAAAGCAACGAAGAAAACAACATTCTCACGTACTGTATCTAAACAAACACACTCGTTTGCATTATATCCCCATATTTTCAAACCTGCTCTCGGTAACCGTTTGTCATCGAGCTGAAGTCTGTGGCTGCCTGTAGCCTATCTCAGCATCGCTTCAGTGTCCGTGTTTTCAGGACAGGACAGGACTGGGAGAGAGCGAGAGATGGAAAAGGGGAAAGCTCCTCCATCTCTCTATTCCTCCATCCCCTTACCTGAACCCAACGTCTTATCTCGCTCTCCCTTTTTTCGAGCTCAACAACAACCACAGAATCATCACCTTATTTCTCTCTTACCTTCCGGCTTGTTTTCGGCAGCCATTTCCCCTCCGCGCGCCTCATCCCTCCTCCTCCTCCTCCTCCTCGCGACCTGGGGGGGACCACGCGCGTGCACGGCGAGGACAACTCAAGGAGGGGGGCGGGGCGCAATGGGCGAGCCCGCTCAACACAGCTACTCTATTGGTTAGAGGCGTGATGATTGACAGCGGGGCTCCTCGGTGATGCCTCGTGAACTCGCAGAATCCATATTGCTCTGTGTGAGTCCATCATTCCAGTTTTGTATCTAGCTAACTTTGTCTCCGCCCAATCTCTCTCTCTCTCTCTCTCTCGCGCTATCTCTGTCTCTCTCTCTCTCGCTCTCTCTGTCTCTCAGCCACAGAGGCGATGTGAGGAGATACAACCAAATTCCGCCATCAGTACACATCTGCCAAAGCTCTCTGATAGCCTACTGACTATGATTGCAGGTCGTTGTTGTAAATGGGTTCACAATGACTTACGAGGCCAACTCAAACATAAGTATTTTTGTAAACAACACGCAGTTTCTTCCTTTTTAGTGGTCTAGGCCTAGTCTGGATACCAGTATTTTTAGATAACATTCCACGCCTTGCCTCTCCTGTCATTTGGGAAATAGATGAACAGAGAAGGCAACCAGGCTAGTCTAGGCCTATTTCACTAAAACTCATTCTATTCAGGAAATAAAGGGAAATCCAATTAATACATTTTCATTATTTACAGAGACACATGATTGCTTCATTCTAATTCTAAGCCCAGGTCGATAACAAGGACCTAATCGGTCTTTAACCTTGCATCTCTCTCAGGTCTTTCTGTGAGATAGTTGTATTAGCCTATGACCTATCAAGCAATCAGGAGCCAATTCATGAATAAATAACCTGTTCAATTAAAAAACAGATTAATGAACATACATCATTGTTTTGGTTCATGTAAGCCTACAAGGGTAATTGGTTTAAATATTTCCACGCCAGGGGCCAAAGCTGAATTGCTAGGCCTAAACTGTCATCATTAACAGCAGCCGTTACTGGTAATGATCACCCATGCCCTGCAGCACTCACTGCCATCAAACACAGTGCGGCAACGCGACCTTTAAACGTTGCGTAAAGGTGTGTCATAGAATCATAAAGGAAAATGAGAAATATAAAACATTCCCACAAGGCAACCACTAATTGCAAATCACGGAAGGAACAGGAAGAAGCCTGGCTCAAACTAATAGCTTAAGTAACCCTATCTAGGTAGAGCTGTTGTGCGCTCTTTCTATGTAAATGCCTCTGTCAAAGGGTTTATGGCATTTGATGTAGTGCTTTTTGTCGCATAGTAAACTCAAGCCCTGCACTGGCAGTCCCTTTCTATCACAACATAGGCTACGTTTGAAGTTTCAGGACCATGGACAGCACACACTTTCACCTTGATATGCTGTTTTCAATGACAGGATGTCTGCAGCCCGCCTGGCCACACAGCGGCGCTAGTGCAGACACTCACAGACCAATGAGCACACAGAACACTGGTATGGGAGGGGAAGGAGGCGGGGCTGAACCAGCGCAAGATGGCGGCGGCCTTAGACGATGAATTAGAGCTGGATAACCAAGACTATTATTCTCTTCTCAACGTCAGGAAAGAGGTAAGGTGTTTGTGTATTTACATAATGTGCTCGTTTAAACTTTTTATCCCACTGTATCGGTAATGTTCAACACGGATTCGATTGGGCATAGCGTTCGGCGAGACAGTTGATGACATTCGCCCGGTCGGTCCATCACTCCCATCACATCGACTCGAGGGATGCTGCAAGACAGACATAGCTGTCAGACGTAGCTACCTGTCAATATTGTTTCTTGAGACGACAACAACAAAGGCAGTAGTCGAATAATATTATTAGTTAACTGTTTTGTTCGCTGAATTGATAAGATGTGACACTCACTGTTAGGAGCCCAGATTTCCATTGCGATTAACGCGACGGCATTTAGCTAGACAGTGTAAACAGGGCCAACGGGCATTGGCTCTCGTTTACTCATTTGTCACTGCTGGTGTTACATGGTTCTTCGGAGGTGTGTATGTCCCCTGGTGCAAAGATAAATAACCTGTAGTTTATTTTCTTTATATAGTTTTAATGTCACATGCAGTGAAATGCCTTTCTTGCAAACTCAAAACCCAACATTGCAATAATCAATAACAATGTATTACTATAAAAAACACATGAGAAATAAGAATAGGAAATATGAAATACACATTAAAGTAAGTAAGTAAGCATACTATATACAGGAAATCTAAAAAAAATCAGATCCAATACCATATTTACATGTGCAGGGATACTGGGGTGATGGAGGTAGATATGTATAGGGGTAAGGGGACAGGGATACTGGGGTGATGGAGGTAGATATGTATAGGGGTAAGGGGACAGGGATACTGAGGTGATGGAGGTAGATATGTATAGGGGGAAGGGGACAGGGATACTGGGGGTGATGGAGGTAGATATGTATAGGGGTAAGGAGACAGGGATACTGGGGTGATGGAGGTAGATATGTATAGGGTTAAGGGGACAGGGATACTGGGGTGATGGAGGTAGATATGTATAGGGGTAAGGGGACAGGGATACTGGGGTGATGGAGGTAGATATGTATAGGGGTTAAGGGGACAGGGATACTGGGGTGATGGAGGTAGATATGTATAGGGGTAAGGGGACAGGGATACTGGGGTGATGGAGGTAGATATGTATAGGGGTAAGGGGACAGGGATACTGGGGTGATGGAGGTAGGAAAAAAAAATATGTATAGGGGGAGAGAGGGACAGGGATACTGGGGTGATGGAGGTAGATATGTATAGGGGGAAGAGGGACAGGGATACTGGGGTGATGGAGGTAGATTGTAGAGGGTAAGGGGACAGGGATACTGGGGTTAGGGAGGTATATGTATAGGGGTAATGGTACCAGGGATACTGGTGTGGATGGAGGTAAAATGATAGGGTTAAGGGGAACAGGGTACTGGGGTGATGGAGTTAGAAGTATTAGGGGGAAGGACAGGGATAATGGGGTGGAATGGAGGTAGATATGTATAGGGTTATAGGGACGGATATGGGGTGATGGTAGGTAGATATTTATAGGGGTAAAGTGGACAGGGATACTGGGGGTGATGGGGTAGATATGTATAGGGGTAAGGGGACGGGATACTGGGGTGATGGGAGGTAGATATATGTATAGGGGTAAGGGGACAGGGATACTGGGGTGATGGAGGTAGATATGTATAGGGGTAAGGGGACAGGGATACTGGGGTGATGGAGGTAGATATGTATAGGGTTAAGGGGACAGGGATACTGGGGTGATGGAGGTAGATATGTATAGGGGGAAGGGGACAGGGATACTGGGGTGATGGAGGTAGATATGTATAGGGTTAAGGGGACAGGGATACTGGGGTGATGGAGGTAGATATGTATAGGGGTAAGGGGACAGGGATACTGGGGGTGATGGAGGTAGATATGTATAGGGGTAAGGGGACAGGGATACTGGGGTGATGGAGGTAGATATGTATAGGGTTAAGGGGACAGGGATACTGGGGTGATGGAGGTAGATATGTATAGGGGGAAGGGGACAGGGATACTGGGGTGATGGAGGTAGATATGTATAGGGGGAAGGGGACAGGGATACTGGGGTGATGGAGGTAGATATGTATAGGGGGAAGGGGACAGGGATACTGGGGTGATGGAGGTAGATATGTATAGGGGGAAGGGGACAGGGATACTGGAGTGATGGAGGTAGATATGTATAGGGGTAAGGGGACAGGGATACTGGGGTGATGGAGGTAGATATGTATAGGGGTAAGGGGACAGGGATACTGGGGGTGATGGAGGTAGATATGTATAGGGGTAAGGGGACAGGGATACTGGGGTGATGGAGGTAGATATGTATAGGGTTAAGGGGACAGGGATACTGGGGTGATGGAGGTAGATATGTATAGGGGGAAGGGGACAGGGATACTGGGGTGATGGAGGTAGATATGTATAGGGGTAAGGGGACAGGGATACTGGGGTGATGGAGGTAGATATGTATAGGGTTAAGGGGACAGGGATACTGGGGGTGATGGAGGTAGATATGTATAGGGGGAAGGGGACAGGGATACTGGGGGTGATGGAGGTAGATATGTATAGGGGGAAGGGGACAGGGATACTGGGGTGATGGAGGTAGATATGTATAGGGGGAAGGGGACAGGGATACTGGGGGTGATGGAGGTAGATATGTATAGGGGTAAGGGGACAGGGATACTGGGGTGATGGAGGTAGATATGTATAGGGGTAAGGGGGACAGGGATACTGGGGTGATGGAGGTAGATATGTATAGGGTTAAGGGGACAGGGATACTGGGGTGATGGAGGTAGATATGTATAGGGGGAAGGGGACAGGGATACTGGGGTGATGGAGGTAGATATGTATAGGGTTAAGGGGACAGGGATACTGGGGTGATGGAGGTAGATATGTATAGGGGTACAGGGACAGGGATACTGGGGGTGATGGAGGTAGATATGTATAGGGGTAAGGGGACAGGGATACTGGGGTGATGGAGGTAGATATGTATAGGGGTAGGGGACAGGGATACTGGGGTGATGGAGGTAGATATGTATAGGGGGAAGGGGACAGGGATACTGGGTGATGGAGGTAGATATGTATAGGGGGAAGGGGACAGGGATACTGGGGTGATGAGGTAGATATGTATAGGGGGAAGGGGACAGGGATACTGGGGTGATGGAGGTAGATATGTATAGGGGGAAGGGGACAGGGATACTGGAGTGATGGAGGTAGATATGTATAGGGGTAAGGGGACAGGGATACTGGGGTGATGGAGGTAGATATGTATAGGGGTAAGGGGACAGGGATACTGGGGTGATGGAGGTAGATATGTATAGGGGTAAGGGGACAGGGATACTGGGGTGATGGAGGTAGATATGTATAGGGGTAAGGGGACAGGGATACTGGGGTGATGGAGGTAGATATGTATAGGGGAAAGGGGACAGGGATACTGGGGTGATGGAGGTAGATATGTATAAGGGGAAGGGGACAGGGATACTGGAGTGATGGAGGTAGATATGTATAGGGGGAAGGGGACCAAGACACAGGATATAAGATAAACAGAGTAGCAGCAGCTTGTATGTGAGTGGGTGTGTAGAGTCAGTATAAATGTATGTGCATATTATGTGTGAGTGAACAAATTATGGAGTGAGTGTTTTGGAATGACAGTGTGTGCATTGAGACAGTGCAAAGATTGAAATGAAAGGTCAGTAAAGATACAAGGTAAACTCCAATAGTCCATGTTGCTATTTTGTTAGCTATTTATCAGTCATATTGCTTGGCAATAAAAGCTGTTCAAGAGCCTATTGGTGTCAGACTTGATGCACCGGTACCTCTTGCCATGCGGCAGCAGAGTAAATAGTCTATGGCTTGGGTGGTTGGAGTATGCATGTATTAGGCTATGTCTGCAGAAATCTATATTGTAATCTTTCTCTCTCTGTCCCCCCTCCATCCCCCCCTTCTCCCCAGGCCACTCAGGATGAGCTGAAGGCCTCCTATAGGAGGTTGTGTATGCTCTACCACCCAGACAAGCACAGAGACCCAGAGCTGAAGAGTCAGGCAGAGCAGCTATTTAACCAGGTGCACCAGGCCTATGAGGGTAAGCAGTGCGTTTCCTTGTCACTGATTCTTCTTGACAAGCTGCTTGTCGTTTAAATGGACTGTTAAATGAGAGTATAAACCTCTCTCTCTCTCTCTCTCTTTCACTCCATTGTCTCTGTCCAGTGTTGAGTGATCCTCAGTCCAGGGCCATCTATGACATCTTTGGGAAGAAAGGCCTGGAGGTGGAGGGCTGGGAGGTATGTTCAGCATATGTGTGTGTCAGGGTTTCTGTTAGCTGGTAATATTTTGTATTTTGGTATTTTATTAGGATCCCCATTAGCTGTTGCGAAAGCAGCAGCTACATCCTCCTGGGGTCCAACACAGGATATGAAACATGACATAATACAGAACATTAATAGACAAGAACTGCTCAAGGACAGAACTACATCAATTTTAAAGACGGCACACATAGTCTACATATCAATACATATATACAAACAATCTAAGTCAAATAGGGGAGAGGTGTTGTGGCGTGAGGGGTTTCTTTATCTGTTTTTTGGAACTAGGTTTGCTGTTCATTTGAGCAATATGAGATAGAATGGAGTTCCACGCAATAATGGCTTATATAATAATGTATGCTTTCTTCAATTTGTTCTGCATTTGGGGACTGTGAAAAGACCCCTGGTGGCATGTTTGGTGGGGTAAGTGTGTGTGTCAGAGCTGAGTGTAAGTTGACTATGCAACCAATTTGGGATTTTCAATACATTAATGTTTCTTATAAAAAGAAGCCGGCTTTTGTCCCCCCCCCCCAAAAAAAAGAAAAGTTGATAAATACAATTGGCAATTGTCCAGGAGAATAAAAAAAATCCCATTGCAAAATAATGCTTTTTAGCTTATTAATTGATGTGTACACCAGTCGGTGTAAATACATTTGAACGGCCATGCTTATCGGTCCATAGGTTAATTTACATAATTAAGTGGAATCAAATTTTGCGTGTGTATTTTCAATAGTCATTATGATTCTTATTTATCACATGTGTACAGTGCACAGATACAGAGCCTAGTTTGAGCGGAAAATCGGTCAGACAGTGCGAGAGCTGCTGCTACAGATCCTGAGTGAAACATGTGCTTTTATAAGCCCAAACATTGTTCAACAATTCTAAATTCAATCGCGTGGTAAACAGTTTTGGTGGACACAATTAAAAAGAGCTATTTTTCATTCTCAACTGGTAATTCAAGTGCACTTCCCATTCACCTTTCAAGTGTTTAGGCAACGGCAGGCAGGCTTCAGCGTGTCACACACCACTTTGCAATGTGAGCTGGAGGCAGTATGCATTTTGAAAACATATACTTAATTGTGTGGCAATTATTTTCTAAAGACTTCCATATACCATTGAAACAAGTAGCCTATTTCTCTCATGTTTTTATTGGTTTTCAAATAATTTTTCTTTCATTCTCTAGTAGCCAAAGGCACAGTCTTAGTCATATTAGCAATCCATGCTAGTTGTTGCATCTTTAGATCTCCCATCTTTCTACATTTCTAATAGATCTTTTCATCTCTGTAACATGAAATCGCTCGCATGTGCAGTGCGCTTTTGACAACAGTGTTTTCCCGTTAATTGCATTATGGAACGAACATTCGGAAGTAGCCTACTGCTGTGTACGCATTGCTGCAAGACTATAATGTGAAGAAATAATACTTGATCAACATTTTCAGATAAACGTTGCATCAGCCTCAATGCTTTTTGAAGTTATTTTGATGTACTGGTTGTATAAATTTGGGATATGTCATTCCACAACTGTCCCAGAGTCTGTTGGGAATAGGCTATTTATTTCTCGCACAGAACAACAAGCTGACCAATAGAATAGGTCAACTTTTCTACTAAGGGGGATAGTAGATTGACATAGGCAAGTGATTTTGCGGTTCCTTTTTCCTTTCATCTTATTAGCTGAGGAAAAGTACATGTGGACAGTTATTCTAACATCTTCAAAGTGCGCATCAGAATTTGGTAAGAAGGACACACACCATTGCATCCTCTGAGTTGCATGTTCTGTTAAGAGGAATTACCATAATCTAAATGTGATCTCTGTCATTCTGAGCACCGGGGATGGACGCCATAATCAGGTTACGCACCCAATGCATATGGGTCAAAATGTCCGCTAAACTAAAATGCTGTCCGTCAAATGTCCGGCGCCACATTTGAAGTAGTAATGACAAAATAGTAACTGAGATGATAACTGAGGTGCTTGTGTTCATGTGTGTGGAGATTGTGGAGAGGAAGAGGACCCCAGTAGAGATCCGTGAGGAGTACGAGCGGCTGCAGCGAGAGAGAGAGGAGAGGAGGCTGCAGCAGAGGACCAACCCCAAGGTACATACACACGCTTCTTCCCTGAGCCTCTTACAGACATATCCACGGCAGGGTGATATCTACAGGGGGATATCTACAGGGGGATATCTACAGGGGGATATCTACAGGGGGATATGTACAGGGTGATATCTACAGGGGGATATCTACAGGGTGATATCTACAGGGGGATATCTACAGGGTGATATCTACAGGGGGATATCTACAGGGGGATATCTACAGGGGGATATCTACAGGGGGATATCTACAGGGTGATATCTACAGGGGGATATCTACAGGGGGATATCTACAGGGGGATATCTACAGGGGGATATCTACAGGGTGATATCTACAGGGGGATATCTACAGGGGGATATCTACAGGGTGATATCTACAGGGGGATATCTACAGGGGGATATCTACAGGGGGATATCTACAGGGGGATATGTACAGGGGGATATCTACAGGGGGATATGTACAGGGTGATATCTACAGGGGGATATCTACAGGGGGATATCTACAGGGGGATATCTACAGGGGGATATGTACAGGGTGATATCTACAGGGGGATATCTACAGGGGGATATCTACAGGGGGATATGTACAGGGGGATATCTACAGGGTGATATCTACAGGGGGATATCTACAGGGTGATATCTACAGGGGGATATCTACAGGGGGATATGTACAGGGGGATATCTACAGGGTGATATCTACAGGGGGATATCTACAGGGGGATATCTACAGGGGATATCTACAGGGGGATATCTACAGGGGGATATCTACAGGGGGATATCTACAGGGTGATATCTACAGGGGGATATCTACAGGGTGATATCTACAGGGGGATATCTACAGGGGGATATGTACAGGGGGATATCTACAGGGGGATATCTACAGGGTGATATCTACAGGGGGATATCTACAGGGGGATATCTACAGGGGGATATCTACAGGGGGATATCTACAGGGTGATATCTACAGGGTGATATCTACAGGGGGATATCTACAGGGGGATATCTACAGGGGGATATCTACAGGGTGATATCTACTTGGGGATATCTACAGGGGGATATCTACAGGGGGATATCTACAGGGGGATATCTACAGGGGGATATCAACAGGGTGATATCTACAGGGGGATATGTACAGGGTGATATCTACAGGGGGATATCTACAGGGGGATATCTACAGGGGGATATCTACAGGGGGATATGTACAGGGGGATATCTACAGGGTGATATCTACAGGGGGATATCTACAGGGTGATATCTACAGGGGGATATCTACAGGGGGATATGTACAGGGGGATATCTACAGGGTGATATCTACTTGGGGATATCTACAGGGGGATATCTACAGGGGGATATCTACAGGGGGATATCTACAGGGGGATATCAACAGGGTGATATCTACAGGGGGATATCTACAGGGGGATATCTACAGGGGGATATCTACAGGGGGATATCTACAGGGTGATATCTACAGGGGGATATCTACAGGGTGATATCTACAGGGGGATATCTAAAGACTTTCTCCGTGTGAAGGATACTATCAGAACGCCATGTTTGTGTTCTCATGTCTCTGTGTGATCAGGGTACCATTAGCGTGGGAGTAGATGCCACAGACCTGTTTGATCGCTATGATGAGGACTTTGAGGAGATGCCTGGAGGAGGATTCCCTCACATCGAGATCAACAGAATGCACATCTCCCAGTCTATAGAGGTACACACACACACACCCGTACACGTGGTCCGATTCCTTGTTGGTCACACACATACACAGACACACAAACACACACTAGCTAAAAAGGTCCATTGTGATACATTAACGTGTGTTATGCTTGTGTTTCCCATGTGTTTACCTGTGTATGTGGGCGTGTGTGTAGGCTCCGTTGACTAACTCTGACACTGCAATGCTGTCTGGCTCTCTCTCCACACACAACGGCAACGGAGGAGGCAACATCAACATGACTGTCCGCCGTGTCACATCTGCCAAGGGCTGGGGAGAGGTACACACACACATTATATCTCCCTTGTTTCTGAGAGAACACAGGAAGGATATTGACTGACGTGCCTGTGTTTCACTCTCTGTCTGCTTGTGATTTTCTCTCTGTGTGTGTATAGTTGGAGTTTGGTGCAGGGGACATACTGGGACCTCTGTTTGGGATGAAGGTGTTCCGTAACCTGACTCCACGATGGTGAGTGGCCAATCGAGGGGAGAGGATATGGCCCTCTTTACACTGCAACAATTGTAATGCTAGTCATCTCCCTCTCTCTGTTAGTTTCCTGACGGCTCAGTGTGGTATGCAGTTCTCTCCCCGTGGCGTGCGTCCCAGCTGTTCTTTAATGACAGCTCGTCACCTAGACCAGAACACCATGGGTTACCTGCAGTGGCGATGGGGACCGCACAGCTCTATGACCACTAGTGTGGTCCGAGACACCAAGACCAGCCACTTCACCCTGGCACTGCAGGTACACTACACACACACACACACACACACACACACACACATACACACACACACACACACACACACACACACACACACACACACACACACACACACACACACACACGTGCACGCACGCACACCCACATACAGACACACACCTGTGCAATTGGGAATATGTTGAAGTGGGTTTTAGGGCTGGTAGGATGACCAACCATGTTCTTCTGTGCCCTCACTCCTCACCTTGTTTCCTCTCCCCCTCTAGCTGGGTGTCCCTCACTCCTCACCTTGTTTCCTCTCCCCCTCTAGCTGGGTGTCTCTCACTCCTCACCTTGTTTCCTCTCCCCCTCTAGCTGGGTGTCTCTCACTCCTCACCTTGTTTCCTCTTCCCCTCTAGCTGGGTGTCTCTCACTCCTCACCTTGTTTCCTCTCCCCCTCTAGCTGGGTGTCTCTCACTCCTCACCTTGTTTCCTCTCCCCCTCTAGCTGGGAGTCCCTCACTCCTCACCTTGTTTCCTCTCCCCCTCTAGCTGGGTGTCTCTCACTCCTCACCTTGTTTCCTCTCCCCCTCTAGCTGGGAGTCCCTCACTCCTCACCTTGTTTCCTCTCCCCCTCTAGCTGGGTGTCCCTCACTCCTCACCTTGTTTCCTCTCCCCCTCTAGCTGGGTGTCTCTCACTCCTCACCTTGTTTCCTCTCCCCCTCTAGCTGGGTGTCTCTCACTCCTCACCTTGTTTCCTCTCCCCCTTGTTTCCTCTCCCCCTCTAGCTGGGTGTCTCTCACTCCTCACCTTGTTTCCTCTCCCCCTCTAGCTGGTTGTCTCTCACTTCTCACCTTGTTTCCTCTCCCCCTCTAGCTGGTTGTCTCTCACTCCTCACCTTGTTTCCTCTCCCCCTCTAGCTGGGAGTCCCTCACTCCTCACCTTGTTTCCTCTCCCCCTCTAGCTGGGAGTCCCTCACTCCTCACCTTGTTTCCTCTCCCCCTCTAGCTGGGAGTCCCTCATTCCTCACCTTGTTTCCTCTCCCCCTCTAGCTGGGAGTCCCTCACTCCTCACCTTGTTTCCTCTCCCCCTCTAGCTGGGTGTCTCTCACTCCTCACCTTATTTCCTCTCCCCCTTGTTTCCTCTCCCCCTCTAGCTGGGAGTCCCTCACTCCTCACCTTGTTTCCTCTCCCCCTCTAGCTGG
Organism: Salmo trutta; assembly: GCF_901001165.1. NCBI lineage: Eukaryota > Metazoa > Chordata > Actinopteri > Salmoniformes > Salmonidae > Salmo > Salmo trutta. Next base: position 35,517,952 of record NC_042972.1, on the reverse strand, counting down.
GAGTCCCTCACTCCTCACCTTGTTTCCTCTCCCCCTCTAGCTGGGTGTCCCTCACTCCTCACCTTGTTTCCTCTCCCCCTCTAGCTGGGAGTCCCTCACTCCTCACCTTGTTTCCTCTCCCCCTCTAGCTGGGTGTCCCTCACTCCTCACCTTGTTTCCTCTTCCCCTCTAGCTGGGTGTCTCTCACTCCTCACCTTGTTTCCTCTCCCCCTCTAGCTGGGTGTCCCTCACTCCTCACCTTGTTTCCTCTCCCCCTCTAGCTGGGTGTCCCTCACTCCTCACCTTGTTTCCTCTCCCCCTCTAGCTGGGTGTCCCTCACTCCTCACCTTGTTTCCTCTCCCCCTCTAGCTGGGAGTCCCTCACTCCTCACCCTGTTTCCTCTCCCCCTCTAGCTGGGTGTCCCTCACTCCTCACCTTGTTTCCTCTCCCCCTCTAGCTGGGTGTCCCTCACTCCTCACCTTGTTTCCTCTCCCCCTCTAGCTGGGTGTCCCTCACTCCTCACCCTGTTTCCTCTCCCCCTTTAACTGGGTGTCCCTCACTCCTCACCTTGTTTCCTCTCCCCCTCTAGCTGGGTGTCCCTCACTCCTATCTGATGATGAGTTACCAGTACAAGTTCCAGGATGAGGACCAGACCAAGGTCAAGGGATCGATCAAGTACGTACACACCCTATTATACTACTCAGTTTATACACTGCCACCCAATCCCCCCCTTCCACAAAATATGTAAATATTGGACTATAAATTGTGCCTTCCTTTATTATACTTATGCTAAAATGTTTATTCTATTCTACTGAGCCATTTACTTTCTGTTCATATTCTTATCTTTTATTATTTCTTATTGTTGTTGCATTGTGGAGAAGGAACCTGGAAGTAAGCATTTGGTTGGATGATGTATACCATGTATATCCCGTACTAATAAAACATGAAACTACATGTGAGTAGGTAAGGTGGGAGTCTGGCCCTTATTGGTGTTGTGTGTGTTTGTGTGTGTCAGGACTGGTTGGTTTGGTACAGTGGTGGAGTATGGAGCAGAGAGGAAGATCAGTCGGCACAGTGTCCTGGCTGCTACTGTCAGTGTCGGAGTGCCACAGGGAGTCACCCTCAAAATCAGGTACTACAACACAAATACAGTCTGTGTAATACAGTTTGTATGTGCAACGTGTAATACAGTTTAGTACAGTGTATAATACACTGTGTGTGTGCGTGCGTTTGTGCATGCATGTGTGTGTGCATGAGTGGCATGTCCATCTGTGTCTTGGCTACTATATATTTAGCTTAGGGGGTTCAGGTTTACCCCAAAAATCAGGTGATAGTATTATTACTTTTCATAGTACAGTAAGTACTGTAACTTGTTTCCTTCTCTCCCTAGGTTGGCTCGTGCCAATCAGACCTATCTATTCCCAGTCCACCTGACAGACCAGCTGCTGCCCAGTGCAGTGTTCTACGCCACCGTGGGGCCTCTACTAGTCTACATGGCCATACACAGACTGGTCATTATACCATACACATGCTCCCAGAAACAACAGTGAGCTTCTCTCTCTCTCTCTCTCTCTCTCTCTCTCTCTCACTCACTCACTCACTCACTCACTCACTCACTCACTCACTCACTCACTCACTCACTCACTCACTCACTCACTCACTCACTCACTCACTCACTCACTCACTCACTCACTCACTCACTCACTCACTCACTTCTGTCTGTCTGTCTGTCTGTCTGTCTGTCTGTCTGTCTGTCTGTCTGTCTGTCTGTCTGTCTGTCTGTCTGTCTGTCTGTCTGTCCATGTTTTTCTCTCTCTGTTTGTCTGTCTGTCTGTCTGTCTGTCTGTCTGTCTGTCTGTCTTTGTCTGTCTGTCTCTGTCTTTTCATGTCTTTCACTGTCTGTCTGCATGGCTGTCCCTACCTTTCTCTGTCTCACCCTGTCTGTCCCTGCCTGTCTCTGCCTGTCCCTGTCTGTCCCTACCTGTCTCTGTCTCACCCTGTCTGTCCCTCTCTGTCCCTGTCTGTCCTTGTTTGTCTGTTCCTGTATTTCTCTGTCTGTCTCTGTCTGTCTCTGTCTGTCCCTGTTTGTCCCTGTCTGTCCCTGCCTGTCCCGGTATGTCTTGTCCTGTCCCTGTCTGTCATTGTCTGTCCCTGCCTGTCCCGGTATGTCTCGGCCTGTCCCTGTTTGACCCTTTCTGTCCCTGTCTGTCCAACAGAGATCTGGAGCTACAGAGGAAGAGCTCAGAAGTAGACATGGTCAAGAAGAAACAAGAGGCTGAGTCAGCCGTGAGGAACACCCATACATACTACACACAAATCAAATTGTATTTGGTGCATGTGACTAATACAACAGGTGTAGACCTGACAGTGAAATGCTAACTTACGAGCCCCTAACCAGCAATGCAGTTTAAAAAAAAATACAGATAAGAATAATAAATAAAAAGTAACAAGTAATTAAAGAGCAGCAGTAAAATAACAATAGCGAGACTTTATACAGGGGGGTACCGGTACAGAGTTAATGTGCGGGGGCACAGGTTAGTTGAGGTAATATAGGTAGAGTTATTAAAGTGACTATGCAGATGATAACAACAGAGAGTAACAGTGGTGTAAAAGAGGGGGCAATACAAAAACATGTTTTACCTTTATTTAACTAGGCAAGTCAGTTAAGAACAAATTCTTATTTTCAATGACGGCCTAGGAACAGTGGGTTAACTGCCTTGTTATGGGGCAGAACGACAGATTTTTACCTTGTCAGCTCGGGGATTCGATCTTGCAACCTTTCGGTTACTAGTCCAATGCTCTAACCACTAGGCTTCCTGCCACCCCAAATAGTCAGGGTAGCCATTTGATTAACTGTTAAAGAGTCTTATGGCTTGGGGGTAGAAGCTGTTAAGAAGCCTTTTTGACCTAGACTTGGCGATCCGGTACCGCTTGCCGTGCGGTAGCAGAGAGAACAGTCTATGACTAGGGTGGCTGGAGTCTTTGACAATTCTTAGGGCCTTCTCTGACACCGCCTGGTATAGAGGTCCCGGATGGCAGGAAGCTTAGCCCCAGTGATGTACTGGGCCGTACGCACTACCTTCTGTAGTGCCTTTCGGTCGGAGGCCGAGCAGTTGCCATACCAGGCAGTGATGCAACAAGTCAGGATGCTCTCGGATGGTGCAACTGTAGAACCTTTTGAGGATTTGAGGACCCATGCCAAATCTTTTCAGTCTCCTGAGGGGGAATAGGTTTTGTTGTGCCCTCTTCACGACTGTCTTGGTGTGCTTGGACTATGTTAGTTTGTTGGTGATGTGGACACCAAGGAACTTGTCTCTCAACTGCTCCACTGCAGCCCTGTCGATGAGAATGGGGGCGTGCTCGGTCCTCTTTTTCCTGTAGTCCACAATCATCTCCTTTGTCTTGATCACGTTGAGGGAGAGGTTGTTGTCCTGGCACCACACGGCCAGGTCTCTGACCTCCTCCCTATAGGCTGTCTCGTCGTTGTCTGTGATCAGGGCTATCACTGTTGTGTTTTCAGCAAACTTAATGATGGTGTTGGAGTTGTGTCTGACCGTGCAGTCATGAGTGAACAGGGAGTACAGGATGGGACTGAGCACGCACCCCTGAGGGGCCACTGTGTTGAGGATCAGCGTGGCAGATGTGTTGGTACCTACCCTTACCACCTGGGGGCGGCCTGTCAGGAAGTCCAGGATCCAGTTGCAGAGGGAGGTGTTTAGTCCCATGGTCCTTAGCTTATTGATGAGCTTTGAGGGCACTATGGTGTTGAACGCTGAGCTGTAGTCAATGAATAGCATTCTCACATAGGTGTTCCTTTTGTCCAGGTGGGAAAGGGCAGTGTGGAGTGCAATAGAGATTGCATCATCTGTGGATCTGTTGGGACGGTATGCAAATTGAAGTGGGTCTAGGGTTTCTGGGATAAACGTGTTGATGTGAGCCTTGACCAGTCTTTCGAAGCACTTCATGGCTACGGACGTGAGTGCTACGGGTCGGTAGTCATTTAAACAGGTTACCTTAGTGTCTTTGGGCACAGGCACTATGGTGGTCTGCTTAAAACATGTTGGTATTACAGACTCAGACAGGGAGAGGTTGAAAATGTCAGTGAAGAGACTTGCCAGAATTACACATCCTGGTAATTCGTCTTGCCCTGCGACCTTGTGAATTTTGGCTTGTTTTAAGAACTTACTCACATCGGTTGCAGAGAGCGTAATCGCACTGTCTTCCAGAACAGCTGGTGCTCTCATGCATGTTTCAGTGTTATTTGCCTTGAAGCGAGCATAGAAGTAGTTTAGTTCATCTGGTAGGCTTGTGTCACTGGGTAGCTCTCGGCTGTGCTTCCCTTTGCAGTCTGTAATGGTTTGCAAGCCATGCCACAGTCAGAGCCGGTGTAGTACGATTCGATCTTAGTCCTGTATTGATGCTTTGCCTGTTTAATGGTTCGTCGGAGGGCATAGTGGGATTTCTTATAAGCTTCCGGGTTAGAGTCCAGCTCCTTGAAGCGGCAGCTCGAGCCTTTAGCTCAGTGCGGATGTTGCCTGTAATCCATGGCTTCTGGTTGGGGTATGTATGTACGGTCACTATGGTGACGACGTCATCGATGCACTTATTGATGAAGCCAGTAACTGATGTTGTGTACTCCTCAATGCCATTGGAGGAATCTCGGAACATATTCCAGTCTGTGCTAGCAAAACAGTCCTGTAGCTTAGCATCTGCTTCATCTGACCACTTTCTTATTGATCTAGTCACTGGTGCTTCCTGCTTTAATTTTTGCTTGTAAGCAGGAATCAGGAGGATGGAATTATGGTCAGATTTGCCAAATGGAGGTCGAGGGAGAGCTTTGTATGCGTCTCTGTGTGTGGCGTAAAGGTGGTCCAGAGTTTTTTATCCTGTAGTTACATATTTAACATGCTGATAGAAATTTGGTAAAACGAATTTAAGTTTCCCTGCATTAAAGTCCTGGCTACTAGGAGCGCCGCCTCTGGGTGAGCGTTGCTAATGGAGGAATACAGCTCATTCAATGCTGTCTTAGTGCCAGCCTCTGACTGTGGTGGTATGTAAACAACAGACACACAGCATTTTTACTTTATGCTCATTGATGATCATTGTATGTTCAACCCCTACTCTTTCTCTCTTTCTTTCTTTCTTTCTCCCTGACTCAGGTTCTGCTGATGCAGGAGTCTGTGAGGAGAATCATCGAGGGAGAGGAGTCTAAGATGGGTGAGTAAGCACACTCACACGTATGCACGCCCACAAACGCTCTTGACCTATGTCTTGACTCAACACTGTTTATTCTGTGCGTTGTCTTTTCAATAATTCTGACTCAGCTGTGTGTGTGTGTGTGTGTGTGTGTGTGTGTGTGTGTGTGTCCCTCCTGTTCCAGGTCTGATCATCCTGAATGCGTGGTATGGAAAGTTTGTGACAGACAACAGCGCGCGCCAAGAGAGAGCTCAGGTTATAGACGTTACTGTCCCTCTGCAGTGTCTGGTCAAGGACTCCAAACTCATACTCACTGAGGCATCAAAGGTAAGGGTGTGTGTGGGTGGAGGGTGGAATTTTTATATGACCCGTGTGTGTGTAACCAGCGCCCCCCCCCCCCCCCCCCTATATATATCTAGGCGGGGTTGCCAGGTTTCTATGACCCGTGTGTGTGTAACCAGCCCCCCTTATATATATATATAGGCGGGGTTGCCAGGTTTCTATGACCCGTGTGTGTGTAACCAGCCCCCCCCCTTATATATATATATATATATATATATATATATATAGGCGGGGTTGCCAGGTTTCTATGACCCGTGTGTGTGGAACCAGCGCCCCCCCCCCCCCCCCCCCCCCCTCCTTATATATATCTAGGCGGGGTTGCCAGGTTTCTATGACCCGTGTGTGTGTAACCAGCGCCCCCCCCCCCCCCCCCCCTCCTTATATATATCTAGGCGGGGTTGCCAGGTTTCTATGACCCGTGTGTAGGAGAGGATAAGAGTCTGAAGCTGCTGTATCAGTTCAGGGGGGTGATGCACCAAGTCCTCTCAGCTGACACTGAGGCTCTACGGATACCCAAGCAGTGTAAGTATACAACCACAACACAACCACTGTATAACCACAATTCTACTGTAACCACAACCATATCATAACCTGTTTACAACAAAAAACACTCAACTCCATTACATTGAAATTGCAGATAAATTACAAAAGTACTACACTAAGCTAAATCTTCCCTGTATTTCTCAGCTCACAGAATCGATGCTGAGGCGTAGGAACCCTCTGTTATGGGAGCAACAAGGGGCAAGTGGAGACAGACAGACAGACAGACAGACAGACAGACAGACAGACAGACAGACAGACAGACAGACAGACAGACAGACAGACAGACAGACAGACAGACAGACAGACATTGACAGAAAGATTGACAAGCAGAGGTCGAGAGACAAACAAAGTGAATAGAAATTCTCTCTCTTTCCCCATCACATTTATGAATTCAGACATGAGTTCCTCTTCTCTCTCCGCTCTCAAAACCCACTAGATTCCTCTCTTTTAGCCATTGTAGTTTCCACTGTGTGTGTGTGCGTGTAAAATGTAATGAAATCTCCCTCTCTCCACTCATCTCCCCAGAAAGGTGCAATATGACTCGCGGTGTACATATCGGTGAAGGCTGCTACAGTTAATATTGTATAACTAATATACCACTGTTCTATACTAGTTGTACTCATGTTTTACACTACTAACTCATGCGTTATGGTTAGAACAGAACTATGCATGAAAACGTGTTCATCAGTACCACTATACTGACACCCAGCACTGCACTTGAAGGCAAAAATAAATATTGTTTTGTTAATAATTGACATATTATTATTATTATTATTATTATGCCTTGGAAGCAATTTGTCTGCTGCTGATGTTGTGTGGGGCAGGGTCTAATTATCTGGGTGCCAGTCATTCTAATTACACATAAGGGCACACCCATAAGGGTTGAAAAGAATTATGAGAATATTAACACTGGTCTATTTTTAAGGCACTCCCAGTAGCCAATGTGTGATTGGAGCCCTGGTAGGCTGGGTTGAGTTGATATGATTGAGATGGATGCTGGGGAAGCACTGCCTGAGCAACAGTGAAGAGTAGAGAGAAAGTCCAATGATGTCATTCATATACAGTGCCTTCAGAAAGTATTCAGTATTTTCCAAATGTTGTTACGTTACAGCCTTTTTCTAAAATGTATTAAATAAATAAAGATCCTTAGCAATCTACACACAATACCCCATAATGACAAAGTGAAAACAGGTTTTTAGAAATGTTTGCAAATGTATTAAAAATAAAAAACACAATACTTATTTACATAAGTATTCAGACCCTTGGCTATGAGACTCAAAATTGGGCTCAGGTACATCCTGTTTCCATTGATCATGCTTGAGATGTTTCTACAACTTGATTGGAGCCCACCTGTGGTAAATCCAATTGATTGGACATGATTTTGAAAGGCATACAACTATCTACATAAGGTCCCACAGTTGACAGTGCATGTCGGAGCAAAAACCAAGCCATGAGGTTGAAGGAATTGTCCGTAGAGCTCCGAGACAGGATTGTGTCGAGGCACAGATCTGAGGAAAGGTACCAAAACATTTCTGCAGCATTGAAGGTCCCCAAGAACACAGTGGCCTTCATCATTCTTAAATGGAAGAAGTTTGGAACCACCAAAACTCTTCCTAGAGCTGGCCCCGTGGCCAAACTGAGCAATCGGGGGAGAAGGGCCTTGGTCAGGGAGGTTACAAAAAACCTGATGGTCACTCTGACAGAGCTCTACAGTTCCTCTGTGGAGATGGGGAACCTTCCAGAAGGACAACCATCTCTGCAGCACTCCACCAATCAGGCCTTTATGATAGTGGCCAGGCGGAAGCCACTCCTCAGTAAAAGGCACATGACAGCCCGCTTGGTGTTTGCTAAAAGGCACTTAAAGTCTCTCAGATCATGAGAAACAAGATTGTCTGGTCTGATGAAACCAAGATTGAACTATTTGGCCTGAATGCCAAGCATCACGTTTGGAGGAAACCTGGCACCATCCCTACAGTGAAGCATAGTGGTGACAGCATGGGGTGTTTTTCAGTGGCAGGGACTGGGAGACTAGTAAGGATTGGGGCAAAGACAAACAGAGCAAAGTACAGAGAGATCCTTGATGAAAACCTGCTCCAGAGCGCTCAGGACCTCAGACTGGGGCGAAGGTTCACCTTCCAACAGGACAACAACCCTAAGCACACAGCCAAGACAACGCAGGAGTGGCTTCGGAGGAGTGGCTCTAATCGAACATCTCTGGAGAGACCTGAAAATAGCTGTGCAGCAACGCTCCCCATCCAACCTGACAGCGCTTGAGATCTGCAGAGAAGAATGGGAGAAACTCCCCAAATACAGGCGTGCCAAGCTTGTACCGTCATACCCAAGAAGACTCTAGGCTATAATCGCTGCCAAAGCTTAGTAAAGGGTCTAAATACTTATGTAAATTCTTAGAAATGTGCTAAAATGCCTGAAAACCTGTTTTTGCTTTGTCATTATGGGTTATTGTGTGTAGATTGATGAGGGGGGAAAAATATTTAATCGGTTTTAGAATAAGGCTGTAACGTAACCAAATGTGGAAAAAGTCAAGCGGTCGGAATACTTTCCGAGTGCACTGTATACATCATGGTGTATATACATTATTTATATAACATTTATGAGAAAGCCTCTGTGAGAGTTAGTTTGCTACTAAAGCAACTGTATGTACATCTGTCAATGGAAATAACATGCAAGTGGGATGCAGTGGGACTCTTGTACTTTTATGTATACATTTATTTGTTAGGACCTGGTCATATCAGATCATCAAAATTATGATGGTGATGAAGAGTATTCTAGTTATTTGTCAGTCCTTTGTTATGTGCCATACCTTTAGTTTCCATGGTAATATTGTTTGTCCCTGTTGTCTTGTTTATATGTTGTTTTTAAAGCTGTTTGTAATACTATAGATAGACCAAACAGACACTGTTCTACTTAACATTGACTAATTATTGACTGACAGTGTTGGTCCTTTCTGTGAAGGCAATATACTGTATAGGCTATTGATGAGTGACATAGTTGAACTCAAATCAGTAAATGTACTGTATGCATTTTTGTCAATGTATAGGCAAAGGTTAAACTAGTTTTTTTTCAGTGGTGGAAAATTGAGTTCTGTCAACACAGTTCTGTTCCATTTCCACTGTATGCTGTCCCCTATCCTACGGTGCTGAAACCCCATGTACAGGTCTGTGTAGTCAGCACACGGGATCTATTCTACACCATGTATTTGAGCAGAAAGTGACCTACCCTCTCAGGTGTTTTGCCCTAGAGCGGAGTCAGGTTATCGGATTGTTAGTAACTGTACTTGTCTGTCTCTTCTTACCAGTTAAGATTTTGTGAACCTCGTTTGTGAATGAGGTTGACTGACTCAAACACCCTTTACAGAATGAGGCAAGAGCAAGCAAATATTCACCCCATTTGAGACACTGCTGCCTCCATTAAGGATGTTTGCTCATCATGTCCCCTTCGCGTGCCGTTAGCCTCCATGTTAGTCGGCCCTGCCACTAGTCACCCACTCATCACTGTTCTTTCAGCCACTCTGGCACCACCCTGAGGTCAACAGAGAGACTACTCTCCACTGTTACATTCCTGCCCTGGCCATGACCCAAACTGTCTAAAATCGATGTGTGTGGAGCTAGTGGACTATGTAGTAATGTAAAGATATTACAATAAATAAAAAGATGAGCCAATGACTTGTATATTTGTTTAAAGACAAAAACTACATTAGTGATGTCAGAGCATGGTCCCAGAACTGTTCATGCTTTTGCCTACTCCATTATTGTCAAGCCAAACAAGCCAATTCCAAAAGGAGTTGGTAAGACAGCAGAAAGTGACTTGCACCCAGGATAGTGGTCAAGTAAAGGAACAATGAGGAGACCTAGAAAGGTGGGGTTAAAATCTTCATTAAATCTTTATTTACAATACAGAGTTTCACAGAAACAGTTTGCACCAGACACCACATTCTCAGTAAGCGGGATCAATGAGTTATCGTTCTAACTTTCCTAAATATTTTGAAACATTTAACAGCTTTTTTTTTAAAGAAAGAAATTGTTCTAGTATGACTGACTTATTAGTAACCCATATTCATCTTATTAACCGTAGTTAGTAATATCTAACCAACCCATTGCTCTTGCTTGCTAGAAAGCCCAGCCCAGACAAGCATTCAATAGGTGTATGTCTAACATATGCCTTCAGAAAGTATTCACACCCCTTGACTTTTTCCACATTTTGTTGTGTAACACTTTGGGTTTAAAAAAGATTACATTTAGATATTTTGTCACTGGTAGACCCCCGCCCCCATAATGTTAAAGTGGAATAGTTTAGAAAATGTTACCAATTCATTAAAAATGAAAAGCTGAAATGTCTTGAGTCATTAAGTATTCAACCCCTTGTTATGGCCAGCCTAAATAAGTTAGAGTAAACATTTGCTTAACAAGTCACAATAAGTTTCATGGACTCACACTGTGTGCAATAATAGTGTTTAACAATTTTTGAATGACAACCTCATCTCTGTACCCCACATACAGATAATTGTAAGGTCCCTCAGAGTGAATTTCAAAACACATTTAACCAAAAAGACCAGGGATATTTTAAAATGCCTTGCAAAGGGCACCTATAGGTAGATGGCAAAAAAATTAAATAAAAAAGACAGACATTGAATATCCCTTTGATCATGGTGAAGTTATTAAATTACACTTTGGATGGCATATCAATACACCCAGTCACTAGAAACAGAGGTGTCCTTCCAAACTTGAGGAAGGAAACCGCTCAGGAATTTGACCATGAATCCGATGGTAACTCTAAAACAGTTACTGAGTTTAATAGCTGTGATAAGAGAAAACTGATGGATCAACAACATTGTTGATAGTTACTCCACAATACTAACCTAATTGACAGAGTGAAAAGAAAGAAGCCTGTACAGCCTGTACAGCATTCCAAAACATGCATCCTGTTCACAAGGCACCAAAGTAATATTGCAGAAAATGTGGCAAAGCAATTACATTTTTGTCCGGAATACAATGTGTTATGTTTGGGGCAAATCCAATACAACACATTACAGAGTACCACTCTGCATATGTTAAAGCATAGTGGTGGCTGCATCATGTTATGGGTATGCTTGTAATCATTAAGGACTGGGGAGTTTTTCAGGATAAAAAAAACAAAAAAACATAATAGAGCAAAGTATAGGCAAACTTGGTTGTCTGCTTTCCACCAGACACTGGTAAATTAATTCACCTTTCAGCAGGACAATAACCTAAAACACAAGGCCCAATCTACACTGAAGTTCCTTACCAACAGTGAATGTTGAGTGGCCGAGATACAATTTTAACTTAAATCTACTTGAACACCTATGGCAAGACCTGAACATGGTTGTCTAGCAGTGCTCAACTACCAATTTGACAGAGCTTGAAGAATTTTGAAAAGAATGTGGGCAAATGTTGCACAATCCAGGTGTGGAAAGCTCTTAGAGACTTACCCAGAAATACTCTCAGCTGTAATCACTGCCAAAGATGCTTCTACAAAGTATTGACTCAGGAGTGTGAATACTTATGTAAATGAAATATTTCATTTTCAGTAACTTAGCAAAAATGTCTAAAAACATGTTTTCACTTTGTCATAATGGGGTATTGTGTGTATAAGGGTGAGAAAAATAAATGTAATACATTTTCAATTCAGGCTGTAACAACAAAAATGTGGAATACGTCAAGGGGTATGAATACATTCTGAAGGCACTAATATATATGTATGTATGAAGTCGACAGAAACAACAATATGTACACATCAGCAAGCTTAGACTTGACAACTGGTGAAAACATGAATATTTGAAAAAGCTTAAATTCCGAACACGGTCAAAATGCAAACAGCTTGAAGGAGGACACTTCTCCAGAAACTCCAAAATACATTATCAAACCCCAGCGAGCCTGGTAGTGATCATTATCAAACCCCAGCGAGCCCGGTAGTGATCATTATCAAACCCCAGCGAGCCTGGTAGTGATCATTATCAAACCCCAGCGAGCCCGGTAGTGATCATTATCAAACCCCAGCGAGCCTGGTAGTGATAATTACCAAACCCCAGCGAGCCTGTTAGTGATCAGGTGAGAGATTAAATACTGATTTGTGCAAATGAGTACACCAGAAGGAGACGTGTAGGGTCAGGAGTTGTCCTGACCATGAAAAACTCTGGGTCCTCGTTATAGCCTATAAAACTTGTTTTGTGGTCGGGTCACATGGTCAGGAAAAGCTCAGGAAGCCAAACACCCCCCATATATAGAGCCCTAAGACACTTGCGCAATGGTTTTGATAGATGGCTGAATAAATCCTACATTGCTCTCTAACCTATAGGACTAACCTGAGGGGACTGAAAACCAAGGGGCAGAGACAATGGCTGTTAAGAAACAACCTCTGACCCCTGCTCCCAAGGCTCACTTTACATGAAGTGCCTGGGGATAGGGGCTTGTTTCTGGACCGGACCAATGACATCACTTTACATGGCTGCGTGTGCGCTTTCGCTCACCACACACGTTAATGCATTTTCTTCACCCACTAAAAGCAGTCTCCACCCAGGGCTCTCTTCAAAGCCACATCGATGTGTACCCATTAACCCACTGTGGTCTGTTCAGGACCATTAAACTGTTCCCGACATGGTGTTTGTGAGTGGAGCTTAATTCAATGACTGATTGTTTCCAACAGTTACCTGGCTCTATTGTGGAAATATAATCTGAACTCTTCATAAAATGTAGGATGATGAAAAAACTGAAATGGCTTCTGGAAACACAGCCTGGAACATTTTTAACAGGGAAATAATTTCCACAAATAGTTGTTCTTCGATGTTCTAAAGAGATAAAAGCTTTGATTGAGGAGGACGGCGTCAGGTACAGCCCCTCGTCTAGGAGAAAAAAAACGAACTACCGTAAATTCCGGACTATAAGCCGCAACTTTTTTCCCACGCTTTGAACCCCGCGGCTTAAACAATGAGGCGGCTAATATATGGATTTTTCCCGCTTTCAATTTTTTCTCTCTCCAAAAAACACATTCTGTGCCGTGCTCAGTTTTTTGCCGGCATGAAGCTTTCATTAGACCAATGAAATTGCCGAACGGGTTAAGGTCAAACAACTTTTTTGTTTTCTGTTTAGATTAAATCGAGCGCTCTCAAACTTCCCATCATTCTGATTACGGTAGTCATTTTGTCACCCTCATGGCAAAGACACGGAAAAATGCATATGATGCAGCTTTCAAGTTGAAGGCGATTGATCTGGCTGTTGGAAAAGGAAATAGAGCTGCTGCACGGGAGCTTGGTCTTAATGAGTCGATGATAAGACGTTGGAAACAGCAGCGTGAGGAATTGACTCAGTGCAAAAAGACAACTAAAAAGACAACTAAAGCTTACTGCCAATTTATTTTTTTGTTACAAGCCGTGTTTCGTTAAAGCCTATTTATTTTTGTTACAAGCCGTGTTTCGTTAAAGCCTGTGTAAAGTTCATTTGTTTCAATGTACCGGTAGGCACCTGCGGCTTATAGACATGTGCGGTTTATTTATGTTAAAAAAAAAAAAATTAAATTCAGTGGGTGCTGCTTATATTCAGGTGCGCTTAATAGTCCAGAAATTACGGTAATCTAATAATCTATTTGATGTTTCGTCACAATGTTGTTTTGAACTTTCGTTTCAGACAGATGACCGTCTGAGCACTCTACTCGATGCATCGTCAATGAGCGCTGATGATTTCATCAAAAGTGCAATACAGTGGCTTGGAAATACAATGACATTCAAATGGAGGCAAATAATTAGTAGAAACCCCCATTGCCATCATTCTGATGTCGCCAGATTGACTTTAGATGCAGTACAACGTTAGCTTGCTAAAATTGAGGGGAGGCCACCGGAATTTAGCTAGCTAACGTTAGAATTGCTAGCTATTTTTGACAAACTTTGCTAGCTAATGACAACATTTCCATCTATCTAAAATGAATTTGATGACATGACAATATTTCCTACTAAATATCTGACTACTTTAGAAATAAACTTTTTTCCCAGGCGCTAGTGTAATTTAGGCAAAATAGTTTGCCTAGTGCAGAATGACTGGGTTTATCACCACCAGCAGAGGGCGGCTTTAGAACGTTCATAACAATGGCATGACAACCGAGTGACTGAGGTGCAAACTATGAACAGAAAAAGGGACCAGAAACTACATCATATATACATGGTGTACAAAACATTAGGCACACATTCCTAATATTGAGTTGCACCCCTCTTTTTGCCCTATGAACAGCCTCAATTCGGCGGCTCCCGAGTGGCGCAGTGGTCTAAGGCACTGCATCTCAGTGCTAGAGGTGTCACTACAGACCTTGGTTCAATTCCAGGCTGTATCACAACTGGCCATGATTGGGAGTCCCATAGGTCAGCGAACAATTGGACCAGTGTCATCCGGGTTAGGGTTTGGCCAGGGTAGGCAGTCATTGTAAATAAGAATTTGTTCTTAAACTGACTTGCCTAGTTAAATAAAATAAATACAAAAAAAGTTGTCCGGGCCATGGACTCAACAAGGTGTCGAAAGCATTCCACAGGGATGCTGGCCCATGTTGATGCCAATGCTTCCCACAGTTGTGTCAAGTTGGCTGGATGGCATTGCAGTTCTTGACACACTCAAACTGGTGTGCCTGGCACTTACTACCATACCCAGTTCAAAGGCACTTAAATCTTTTGTCTTGCCCATTCACCCTCTGAATGGCACACATACACAATCCAAGGCTTAAAGATTCATCTTTAACCTGTCTCCTCTTCATCAACACAGTTTGAAGTGGATTAACAGGCGACATCTATAAGGGATCATAGCTTTCAACTGGATTCCCCCCGTGTCAGTCTGTCAAGGAAAGAGTGGTTTTGTACACTCAGTGTATGTACAGTTGTGGCCAAAAGTTTTGAGAATGACACAAATATTAATTTTCACAAAGTCTGCTGCCTCAGTTTGTATGATGGCAATTTGCATATACTCCAGAATGTTATGAAGAGTGATCAGATGAATTGCAATTAATTGCAAAGTCCCTCTTTGCCATGCAAATGAACTGAATCCCCCAAAAACATTTCCACTGCATTTCAGCCCTGCCACAAAAGGACCAGCTGACATGTCAGTGATTCTCTCGTTAACACAGGTGTGAGTGTTGACGAGGACAAGGCTGGAGATCACTCTGTCATGCTGATTGACTTCGAATAACAGACTGGTAGTTTCAAAAGGAAGGTGGTGCTTGGAATCATTGTTCTTTCTCTGTCAACCATGGTTACCTGCAAGGAAACACGTGCCGTCATCATTGCTTTGCACAAAAAGGGCTTTACAGGCAAGGATATTGCTGCCAGTAAGATTGCACCTAAATCAACCATTTATCGGATCATCAAGAACTTCAAGGAGAGCGGTTCAATTTTTGTGAAGAAGGCTTCAGGGCACCCAAGAAAGTCCAGCAAGTGCCAGGACCGTCTCCTAAAGTTGATTTGCTGCGGGATCGGGGCACCACGAGTACAGCGCTTGCTCAGGAATGGCAGCAGGCAGGTGAGAGTGCATCTGCACGCACAGTGAGGCGAAGACTTTTGGAGGATGGCCTGGTGTCAAGAAGGGCAGCAACTTCTCACCAGGAAAAACATCAGGGACAGACTGATATTCTGCAAAAGGTTCAGGGATTGGACTGCTGAGGACTCGGGTAAAGTCATTTTCTCTGATGAATCTCCTTTCCAATTGTTTGGGGCATCTGGAAAAAAGCTTGTCCGGAGAAGACAAGGTGAGTGCTACCATCAGTCCTGTGTCATGCCAACAGTAAAGCATCCTGAGACCATTCATGTGTGGGATTGCTTCTCAGCCAAGGGAGTGGGCTCACTCACAATTTTGCCTAAGAACACAGCCATGAATAAAGAATGGTACCAACACGTCCTCCTAGAGCAACTTCTCCCAACCATCCAGGAACAGTTTGGTGACGAACAATGCCTTTTCCAGCATGATGGAGCACCTTGCCATAAGGCAAAAGTGATAACTAAGTGGCTCTGGGAGCAAAACATCGATATTTTGGGTCCATGGCCAGGAAACTCCCCAGACCTTAATCCCATTGAGAACTTGTGGTCAATCCTCAAGAGGCGGGTGGACAAACAAAAACCCACAAATTCTGACAAACTCCAAGCATTGATTATGCAAGAATGGGCTGCCATCAGTCAGGATGTGGCCCAGAAGTTAATTGACAGCATGCCAGGGCGGATTGCAGAGGTCTTGAAAAAGAAGGGTCAACACTGCAAATATTGACTCTTTGCATCAACTTCATGTAATTGTCAATAAAAGCCTTTGACACTTATGAAATGCTTGTAATTATACTTCACTATTCCATAGTAACATCTGACAAAAATATCTGAAGACACTGAAGCAGCAAACTTTGTGGAAATGTATATTTGTGTCATTCTCAAAACTTTTGGCCACGACTGTAGGTTGTCTATGGCCAGCACTCACTTGATGGAGAATTGTTGATATGAAACATCAATTGACGCCTCTTTTACATCTTTGTAGTATGGGATAATTCCTTGGTGGTCTAGGGCACCATTTCTAGCTCTGTCTATTGAAAGAAAGAGTTGAACGCGTTCCGTTTATCTGTACTGAACAAAAATATAACTGCAACATGTGAAGTGTTGGTCCCATGTTTCGTGAGCTGAAATAAAAGATCCCAAAAATGTTCCATACGCACAAAAGCGTATTTCTCTCAAATTTTGTCCACAAATTTATTTTCATCCCGGTTAGTGAGCATTTCTCCTTTTCCAAGATAATACATCCACCTGACAGATGTGGCATATCAAGAAGCTGATTAAACAGCATAATCATTACACAGGTGCACCTTGTGCTAGGGATAATACAAGACCACTAAAATGTGCAGTTTTGTCACAACACAGTTTTGCGGGAGCGTGCAATTGGCAAGCTGACTGAAGGAATGTCCACCAGAGCTGTTTCCAGATATTTGAATGTTAATTTCTCTGCCATAAGCCGGCCTCCAACATAATTTCAGAGAATTTGGCAGTACGTCCAACAGGCCTTACAAACGGAGACCACATGTATGGTGTCGTGTGGACGAGCAGTTTGCTGATGTCAAGGTTGTAAACAGAGTGCTCCATGGTGGCGTTGGGGTTATGGTATGGGCAGGCACGAGATACGGACAACAATTGCATTTTATCGATGGTAATTTGAATGCACAGAGATACCGTGACAAGGCCCATTGTCGTGCCATTCATCCCCTCATGTTTCAGCATGATAATGCACGGCCCCATGATCTGTACACAATTCCTGGAAGCTGAAAATGTCCCACTTTTTCCATGGCCTGCACACTCACCAGACATGTCACCCATTGAGAATGTTTGGGATGCTCTGGATCAAAGTGTACGACAGAGCGTTCCAGTTCCCGCCAATATCCAGCAACTTCGAACAGCCATTGAATAGGACTGGGACAACATTCCACAATCCACAGCCTGATCAACTATATGCGAAGGAGATGTGTTGCATGAGGCAAATGGTGGTCACTGGTCACACCAGATACTAACTGGTTTTCTGTTCCACGCCCCTACCTCTTTTTAAGGTATCTGTGACCAACAGATTCCTATCTATATTCCCAGTCATGTGAAATCCATAGATAAGGGCCTAATTTATTTATTTCAATTGACAAATTTCCTTATATGAACTAACTCAGTATGTTGCATTTATATTTTTGTTCAGTATAGAACTGGACATCATTATCTACAGACCCTCTGCTTGAGGCTTTAGACAAAGGCTTCCCTCAGACAGACAGATGTACCAACCCCTAGTTGAGGGTGGTTGGGGGAGGAGAAGGGGTTGGCAAGTCAACACACCCCTTTAACGCATGAAATAAGTGCAAAAAGCCAACGTCCCAAAATGCACACTGTTGGGTGGCAGCTCTATAGGCCATTCTCTCTGACAAGTTTCCACTGTTCACGCGAGATGCGTCACTAGTCTCTATCCAGTCTGAGCTAACCGGTCAGCCAGACTAGACTACGGAGTCCAACCCTACTGGTCAACTATTGTACTACAGACAGACAGACATTCAGTGATTGACTTACGCACACAGTCTGGAAGGAAGCAGAGAGAAACCATCAAATGTATAATAAATCTTAAATAGCACTCGGATCGGTTTAGTTTGGGGGTGTTGAAGACCCGAGGGACGGCTAGTAGGCTTAGTCGACGCAGTAGGGGTGAGGAAAAGGACCTGGGGCAAGGGGGTAGGACTGGGGTCTGGGACAAAAGGAAAGGGCTGGCCTGGGGCATGGGTTACAGGACCGGTTGGGGTTAGAACCGTATGGGGCATGGTCTAAATGCAGGTGAGAGGGGTGAAGGGGTTTGCAATGGGGTCAGTCAAGAAGCTGTCTGCGGGGGTCAGTCAAGAAGGTGTCTGCGGGGGTCAGTCAAGAAGCTGTCTGCGGGGGTCAGTCAAGAAGCTGTCTGCGGGGGTCAGTCAAGAAGCTGTCTGCGGGGGTCAGTCAAGAAGCTGTCTGCGGGGGTCAGTCAAGAAGCTGTCTGCGGGGGCCTATGCGTGAGCGGTATGAGCGGCGGGTGTCTGCCAGGCCCAGTGTGTCTCTGCAGCTCTGACACATATAAGTCTCAGGAACGTGGGACTTCCTGATCTTAGCACAGGACAGGTGGATCCACGTGTTACACTGGTTACACTCAATCATGGCCCGGCCTGCAAACGGTTTCATACAGAAACACGTCACCAGGTCCCACGAGTCATCATCTGAGAGAAAGAGAGGGGGGAAGAAACAGAGTTCCATCACTAAAACATTTACATGGGATTAACTGTCAGAGTGCTACTTTAAATAGGCAATGTCATCACAACAATAAGTTCTGTAACTTTTTTGCAGCATTTACATAACGTTTTCTCACCGGAGTCCACCATGATGTCCTCGTCCTCTCCGGAGCCATCCTCGTCTCGGAACACCACCTGTTTCCCCTGTCGGATGACCGTCCTGTTCCCAGTAAAACCCTCCACACTCTCCACCTTCACCATGCCCTCCACCAGCCCCTGTCCCGCCCAGCACTCCCACTCCTCATTGTGCTCCTGCTTACAGGAGGAGGAGTTATTGAAGTGAGAGGGACTGGGCAGGCGGTGAGGGGGCGAAGGGTGGAGGGGGATGAAGAAGTCATCCTCAGGCTCGTCTTTGATTGGTCGTCCTCCCAGGGGCAGGGGGAACTGTGGCTCTGGGCTCATTGCGTAGGCCTGTTGTGCAGAGCTCGGCTCGCCGGCCTGGCTCTCCCGGTCCTTCCTCCTCTTCTTCAGTTTGTTGGCTTTCCTCCGGTCATCTGGGTGCAGGGAGGACGCTAAATGGCCATGCTGGAAAACAGGAATGAATTTAGGGTTAGGGAGTATGAGAAAGGGTTTTAAGGTTAGAATTAGTGGTTGAAATTGTGTGAGTGGATCAAAAGCACTCCATTTACATTTTTCATATCATGGCTGGATAGTGAAGCCCCAGGGTGGATTCCCGTAGGACGGGGTCGTTTCTTGTTCTTGTCCTGCGGGGGTATGGGGGGCCGCGGGGGGCAAGAGGGGGGTTCAGGGATAGGGGTCCAGCCATCACTGTCTGCTGTACTGCCTGTACTGTTGGGGGGGCTGGAGCTACTACGCAGAGGAGAGTCCTGGAGAGGGAAAAAGAGACATGGTGATAAAAGCCTGTATGTGTTTACACAAAAGTTAACTCTTAGAGAGGAGAATGGAGGTGGGCGTGACGCTGTTGATACAATCCATTGGCCACAAACACCACACTCACACACTGATCCAATACAAATCTGAGACCATTTTGAACCAAAACAGGCATCAACAGTAACTTCACAACACTTCCACAATAATATGGAACTGCATATTTTATACATGGCCTCAGTGACACCACGGCATATGGTCATAAGGATGAAAATTCACCCTGTCTTACTCTGAGGGGCTCGGTCAGACAGACAAAGCACAGAGTATTAGCACAGGTCTATGGATGAGGTACAGTACGGCCCTGGTTGAACTTGTTTAGGGTGCTGGCGTTGGGTCGAGCTGCACGTCTTGCCTGAGCTGAGATGGTCAGGGGGCCCTGGTTCCATTCCAGCCCCTTCCCCTGGTCGTCTCTGCCCCATCAGGGATCCTAATCTGACAGGGCTAGCTAGACAGCAACAGAAGCTCAATTCAGCTTTTTTGAGGACTAGGTGGTGCCATCACTAGATTTGTTAATTCTATCCAGTCCTTTCAAAACTATGAACACTACAGAGGCAAGGGTAAAGGGTCTAGGGGCCAAAGAAGCACAGGGCCAGGGATGAGTATGGAGAGACTTGTTGGCCCTCTTACCCTGGGAGAGGGGGCAGGGCTGTGTTAGGTGCGTGTCCCTTCAGGAGAGACAGCAGCAGATTGGCTAGCGAGGGACAAGGGGCGGGGCCCAGCAAGGAAGCTGCCAGAAGCCACGCCTCCTCCAGTTCTGTGGATCAAATAGAGGGTCAACACACCACACCGGGGAGGGAGGGGATAACTTCGATACAGTCAGCATGTCCAGGGTTGCATTCAGGAGGATGCAACGCTCTGAACATTTCAGATAGAAATGTAATGCTTTATAGAGCTGCCATAACTCCTACCGCTACATGACAGACACAGCATAACCTATTTCTATCTGAGAGTTCCACAACGTTGTAGCTTACTGAAGGAAAACAAAAATGGCACTTTCTTTGTGACTAAGTGAATGTGATGTTGACTGTATCTATATTCACAACACTAGTTAGGGGCGGCGGGTTAATACACACAGGGGGAATGGAGGGCAGTGGGACACCAACACACACAACAGTTGTGGAGGAAAAAGGAAAAGCTTGCAGTGGCCGCTCCATGATCCACAAACTACACACACATCCGAGTCCTACCCCTGGTGTCTGGCCATTAACCTCAATACAATGCGTTACACACACACACACCTCAAAATATAACCAGTCACAGTTCTGCCTAACTATTCAGAGCAAAGAACCAAGACTGTCAACTACAAGGGACTGTTGATAAAAGGCATACACCAACTATGATTGGGTTTCCTTTACTCACCTCCTGGGGATATGGGATATAGCCTGCATATGCCAACACAAAGGTGCAGAACTTGTTGAAGTCCTCCACCGTCCGCCTCCTGTATGGTGGACTGAGCCCCTGGCCCTGTAACACATGAATAACATCAGCGTGAGGTCAAAGCTAGCTAAGACATTCTGAATTAAAGAAACATGTTGTGATGATTGCCCTCTTAGCAGTGGTTCACTTGTAAAATGCATTGATAAAATGTTGCATATGAACATACTAAAAAGGGAATATAAAAATTACATTTAAGTGCTAGCACGCTGACGACTGAAATGACACGAGATCGATTTAAACCAGTTCCATTTGACAAAAGCTTGATAGGAATTTTGCTAACGTGAAGCTAACTAGCTACAGTAACGTTATAGCTAACGTAGCTCGCTAAATAAAATAATGAATCTACAAATGCCAACACGCAGGACTACGTTTGGGCGCTAACGTTAGCGTTGAAGTTTTGATTTAGTTGAAAACACGATCAGGACAGTTACTAACTAGCTAATTTGTTACCTGCCTAGTAAAATACCGTATAACTGCGGTGCCAAGATGGCGATTGTTGCTGAGCTAGCTAACTAAGTTAACGTTGGCGTGGACATAGAGTAGCTAGCCTGCTAACCTTGGCTAAACGTTGCCTAACATTGGCAAACCTTGCCTAGCTAACTAACACTGCTTTTAGGTTACGTTAGCTAGATATGCAACCTCGTGTTTTCATCATAACAGATCTGTCATTACGTTAAAGACGAATGAAAAATGCATGCACATGTCAAGTTATATTACTAACGTTAACTAGCTGGGTAGCTAAGTGTTAACAGGTTGCGACTGTGTGATTATATTCAAACATAAAAACGAGATGAACCGTAAAACAATAGCTAGCTAGTTAACGTTATACTGTAATCGTGACAGTGGTTGTTTAATCAAGCCAAGGACAGGTAACGTTAGCTAGCTGACTGCCTAACGGTATGATCATAAGCACTGCCTGTTTTCAGCAGTCAGTCGTATATACCATTAGTTAGTTAGCTATAAACAGTTAACTAGCTAGTTATCAATGGTTACCTAGCGAGCTAATATTTGCTAGCTACAGTAGGAAGTTAAATATATACAAGTTACAGTGAGCGCTAGCATTGTGATAACTGGCTAGCTAATAAAATACTTAGCTAGGTTACCTCTGATTCATATGCATGGTGTGACGATGAAGTAACGTTGTCCATCTCTAAAAGGTGATACTTTTGGTATAATGTAGCTAAGTTATCTAAATAATATAATTAGCTAGAAATAAACGAAGGTATGCAGCAGTGCACAACTAATTCTGGTGTCATCGACGTTCAAAACATTGCACTGTTGTTAGCTAGCTAACTGTTAGCTTACGATATTCTAGCAACAAACACACTGTCTGCAGATAATGTTTCGCCTATACCCCGGGAGATACTTAGTAAGGCATTATAGTTATAAGACAAATGTTGCCATATCTCTTGAACAAAACGGGTTCGCCTAGCTAGCAGCCAGCTACACCGAGTCAATATCGTCACGCTACACTGTCAGTGTCCCCGTTGCCATGAACTGCCTGGCTGTCACTCAAACTCAGACTAATCAAAGAGCAAAGGACTGGTCGAGAGAACCACCGCGAAAAAAAGAGAGCGCTGAAGTGAAGTTTAAATTGATATTTTACTCAAAAATCATATTTGAATAGCTATTCTATTTTCTTAATAAATCCACTGTTGATATGGTCCACAAAATGTAGTTTGGATTTGGATTGGAGAGAGAGATAGTACAGGGAACCATCAATACAAATATGTACGGTAGGCCTACTAGTGATCAACATTAGCAGCAGCACAAAAGTATAGCAAGCCAATGTGCCTAATAAGTAAAGTGCTCTGTGCATTCCTAGATCATCTCGTCAACAACATATCAACAATGTGCTGAAAAAAAATACAAAAAACATCACCAACAACATATTACCATCATTTACATTTTGTAATTTAGCAGACGATCTTATCGAGAGCTACATACAGGAGCACTAAAGGTTAAGCGCCTTGATCAAGGGCAAATCAACAGGGCCCTGTTTCAGAAAGCGGGTTTAGTGAAAACTCAATAGTTAGTTGACTCTGGGTTTTCGGTTTCACAAAGCCAGTTCAGTAACTATGGCAACATACTCCTTGAAGAAAACATGCTCGCTAGTAGATTTTCTGAAACTAACCCTGGCTAAATTTCTCCTCTTTAGCTGAAGCTTGCAGACTGAAGGAGGTGTCAGACATGTGTCTTTCTCTTGAAGAGCCAGTTGATATTGCACAAAAACTCAGCAAAAATCTCCGTCGGGAGAAGGTGATCAGACCCCGCTTGGATGTTTTATCATTCCCTGA
Source organism: Salmo trutta (assembly GCF_901001165.1). NCBI lineage: Eukaryota > Metazoa > Chordata > Actinopteri > Salmoniformes > Salmonidae > Salmo > Salmo trutta. Next base: position 35,494,451 of record NC_042972.1, on the reverse strand, counting down.
TGATTATCTGTTTGAGCGTTTCCGGTTTTTCTGCACAATCGATCATTCATCTGAACAATATTCTCATATCGTTCATATGACACATCGTGGACATGTTCTCAGTTCAGAAGAAATTCTTTGTGTTGCACTTCGTTTTTTGCCAAAGGGAGTTTTCTATATAACATCAGTGACGCTGGGCATATTTCCAAGGCAACTGTCTGTCAGAAATGTGACTCTTGCAGTGAAACGTTCACTGTACAATTTTGTGGTGTTTCCTAGTCACAGACCCATCAAAGAAGAATTCCACATAATTGCAGGTATCAGTCTAAGCAATCATTTATTTAGTATGACGCTTTGAGACAAGAAGCGAAGCACTAATCAGTTAATTTGATATATTTTAGGGTTTCCAGGTGTGATTGGCTGCATTGATGGCACTCATATTCCTATCACTGCTCCTTCAGTAAATGAAGGAGATTATGTGAATAGGATGTCTTTCCACAGCATTAATGTGCAGGTAGGCCTAAATAGTAGCCTTTAGCATTCCAAATGAAAGATAGCTGCACTAGATGTGTTGTGAAGTAATTACTGTTCTGCATGGGGAAGATCATATGTGATGCAGCCCACATCATCAGCAACGTGGAAGCAAAGTGGCCTGGGTCTGTGCATGACTCGTGAATTTTTCATGAGTGTACACTGAGCGCTAGCTTTGCCCGTGGTGAGATTTTAGATATATAGGTATATCCTATTATAATTAATATTTTGTTTCTGCCTATTGCAACTGAAAATGTAAACTGTATCCTCATATTATCATAGGAGCGTTTGATAGTTACCTGCTCGGTGACAGAGGGTACCCCTGCCAGCCCTATTTGCTGACCCCTTACCCTGAGCCCGGCCCACAGCAACGTTATAACTTGGCTCACTGCAGGACACGAGCCAGGGTAGAGATGACCATTGGGATGCTCAAGGCCCGGTTCCAGTGCCTTCGTAGGCTCAGGGTCACCCCAGAAAGGGCATGTGACATTATTGTGGCATGTGTGATTCTCCACAACATTGCCACAATTGGAGAACAATGTCCTACTCAACCAGTGAACGATCCTGACCACCCCGCTGACCCACGAGTTGGAAGAGCAGTCAATGACACAATATGCTTCCATCATTTCTGATTGACCCATCACCTCCCCAGTGTCAAATAAAGACAATATGCCTTTCTTTTTATGACGTCTTTATTTCCTGCAAGTACAAATGCAGTACAGTAGTTAATATCTTTTTATGTTGTTCAAACAAGTAAAATCATCCACCTGTGGGCACCTCACCCACCTTTAACTGATGTTCCAGCAGTTATTTACATTTTTTGCTTCTAAATTACATTTGTCAATTTGTTTCTCTAAGTACACATTGTACAGCTGTTTCACAAGGAGCTATAGGAACACAAAAAAATGAATTTCACAGTACCAGGTCTACTTAGTTTCATTGTAAGTCATGGGCCAATGCTGAACAACTTACTGAGGTGAGGTAAGTTCTTACAATCTTACTGAGGTAAGTTGTGCTGTGGAAGTGGATGGACCCTCTTCCTCATTGCTGTTAGAGAAAAGAAGGTGCAATTTTTTATTATGGTACAACATTATCATCAACTGTTAGATGTTATTTTTAAGGTGTAAACTTCAATAGGCCTCTCTGTATCTACCCTCTCTGTGGCAGCTGACAAGGTGTCTTCATCATCCTCCTGTAATGAAAATAAACAATTGTGGTGTTCTACTCTAACCCAGTATGACAAATCTGGAGTATTAAGAGTACATACAACTGCATGGAGGTCTGTTATGGCAGAAGGCTCCACCAGACAGATTACACCATCAGTAACTGGTAGAAGATGAAGATTAGACAGTTAAATTAGAACTTTACCCAGAAAAGTGCCCCACCTAATTTGAATTTTGTTTTTACAACAGTGCAGGCTACATCACAATTTTTCTAATATATAACTCTTGAGTCACCATAAAATAGATTATGATGTCTGAAGGACAACTAAGAATCTGAAAAAGTAACAAATAATTGTTCCACTACAAGAAAATCAGTGTGCCAAGTTGTGTCTAAGATGGATGGGTGGGCATCACTGAGGTAACACTGACAAAAGGATGAATGTACATGTATCATTAATTTGAATAACGAAGCTCTTATGTTGGCCCTTGTGTCCTGGGAGGTGGTTGGGTCAGATGAGTTTCCTCCAGAGATGCCTTCAGCAATAGGTCGTCCACTCTTTTGAGTGAGGGCCATCTCTTCAGCCTCTGAGTAGTGTGATGGTGGACCCCAAACTGTTTTTTGGCCATCAGCCTTTTTTCTGTTGGCTAAAATGGAGGTGAAATTTGAACATGTCCAGTATGCACAAATTTGGAGACTTGTATGTTTAAAGGCATTTAGGTGTTACTTTCAAATAGACAATATTAAATACTGGCAGTGTTGGGATGGCTGAAAAAAAAAAAAAAACTTTTTTTTGCTTAGAAAATTCCACTAACTACTTAAATATATCACATGTTGAATGTAGCCACTGAATGCTGTTTAATTAGGTAGGCTAAACAACATCACCATTTCTTGTAATGAAATTACATCTTACTTGTTTTTGAAGTATATTTTTATATTTAATCTTCAGTTGCTGCCATGTACGTTTTGCACACACACACTATATAAATGTTGAATAAGTGGAACACTCGAGATAAAACCTTTCCTTTTTTTCAATTAATACTCACGCATTGACTCGGACAGAAATGTTCTGCCACGCCAGCTCACGTTCTTTTGCTGCTGCTACTGTATTGTTGTTTTTTCTTAAATATATACTCACATTCTGCATACGCATTCACAGGTTCAAGCCTTTTTTTCTCCTGTTGCCATGATGAATCATGTTATCTGCGTTCCACTGATGAGGGCTTTTTATCTCCTCGTGCACGTGCTTTACTCAGAGTTAACTTTACTCTAGTTGATTGAACTAACTGTTGTCACCTGTTCTGAAACCGAAAACTCAGAGTTTGACAGCTCAGAGTTAGTCACCCCAGAGTTCAGGTTTAAACTCAGAGTTTGTTAAACCTGCTTTCTGACACAGAGCCCAGGTTTGAACATCTCTCTCGCACGGTTTGTGTGTGTATTCTGAATAACAGTCACTAGGAGCAGTGTGTGTGTTCACTATATAACCCACACAGGCAGGGCGGTGCAACGCTGCAGTGGAGCTCGAGTGTCAGAGAGACCTGGAAGCAGCAGCGAAACAAAGAGAGACACAAAAAAGAGAAAGAGGTGGAAGACTGATCTTTCGTTTTCTGCGTGTGATTAAAAGGTACAGTCTCTTCGGTTGTGTTTTTCAACGAGGCAGAGTGTGCCATCATAGAGAATGTTGATAATTGCTGTTTGTGTCTGAGACCGGATGTCCATTCTCAGTACAGTAGATGAGTCAGTAGTTTCTGCTTGTAGCTGTGACGAAGGAAAAGCAAGAAGTCATTACATAGACACTGAGATCAGATTCCTGCACACTGTTATTCTTATTCCTCGAAAAGACAATTTTGAGTTTGCTCATAGACCTGTTTTTTTTTTTTTTTTTGCCAGTTTGGTTAAATTACTCTTTTGGTCTGAGGTGATCTTTGGCTGCGGATCTGCCCTGACGTCCTGTATCATGTGGTTGGTTGTCATTTGGTGGAAGTGTACCATAAAAGTTGTACGATTTCTGACCAATTGAAAATCTATGCAGTGCCCATCTCCTTTACCCTCCATTTCAATGCAGGGTCCCATGTTTATGAAGGTTACACAATAACATTATTACTTTATTCTCAACATGGGTCATTCTAATATTTCTGCTAATGTATATTGATTGCATTTTAGTTACGCTGTGTATACAATCCGCATATTAATGTATATACTAGATTCTTGACATAGCTCACTCTAATATACTAAGAATATGTACAGCAGTAGATATCTCCTGTGTAAATTCATCCTGTGTATACTGTACATATAGATTGTATTTTGGATTACTGTTACAGTGCTTAATACCCTGTCAGCAGACAGGGTATTAAGTGAGCCTTTCTGGGGCTGACTGGGTGCAATGGACCGGATCATTTTGATAAACCGGAATGGAGCACTGATAATGCTGGATTGGGATTTATAAAGCACTTTTTCTAAGCACTCAAAGCAGGGCTGAGGGTGTCACACGGCATCAATTAATTTTTTTGTGTGGAATTTTCACTGTTGGGCATAAAAGACTGTTGATTTTAATTTAAGAAATCTGTTCCCAAGTATTTCCATGCATAATAGAGAGACATGTTATTGTATGCAAGGTTTTAAATTATTATGTTTCAGTAAAACATTATGTCCGTTTGGGCTTTTAGCAGTCTACAAATTATTTGTAATTATGTTCCCGGCCCCCCGACCATCTGCTCAAGAAAAAAATGATGATCCCTGATCTAAGTGGTGTGCTGCTCTCCTGTTTTTCAGCTCTATTAGTGTGAGAACTGTACACATGAAAACAAATGCTTGATGTCAGCTTGCCTGTGTTTTCAGACCAGTGCAGATGGTCAGTGCAAATGAGGTGAGGAGAGGAAGCCACTTTAGACTATACAATATGAAAGTGACATGTTGTTTTCTTGGAAGTATCATTTGTAGGCTTTTTGAGTGGTATTCAATGGGCAAAAACATATCACAATGATCTTCAGCGCAAACGCATAATAAAAGGCATCTGAGAAGTAAATTAATTCACAAACATTAATATATTTTTATAAATATTTTAAATTACCGTGTTTTCATGAATTTGATGATATAATCATCAAGCCCATTCAAAAGATTAGGGGACAGGACCGGAAAGTAGGATGACATAACTTGCACATCGTATTGAGATACTCCACATTTTTCCTGATCTAGACAGGGAGATAAAACAAAGGATATGATATAGGAGGCCAGTGTACAGTATAATTATTATTTCTCTGGGAGAGGGGAAGGGGTACTGCATAGGCATTTTCAGTAGGTGGGTAGGGTGGATGAGTTTGGGGCGTGGTACTTTATCTTTTGCTCTGCATCTCAATGAGCATCTGTCTTTACATACAGTACCGTGTCACTGGTACTCAGGGTGCGCCTCAGCAGTCTAAAGTGTTTTCATCTCATCTGCAATGGAACATGAGGAAAGGACACCACTTTACACTATTGAGATGCACTCTAGTTGTGTAAAGCCATGGTATTATACATGACTGTCCCCAAGTAAACTTTACTCCTAAACCATATGTCCAACTCCTACATCCCCTTCCCCATACACCCACAATCTATTCACTACATAGAATGTGCAGTGTACCGTACTTGTAGAAGAATGGCTGCACAGTGTTTTCCTGTGAGAACCTCTGTCCAGTGAGATCTCCCAGGGCCTAACTCAAAGCCCACTATTCAAAGGACTATGCACAAACTGATCCCAACATAAAAGTTGCCCAATGCTGGTTACCCAGGCAACCGCTCGCTCTGTGCTCTGTGCCAGGGGCATCTTCAAAGAAGTGGCATACATTCACTGTAGAGGTTTGTATGTGAGAGGAAACAGTACTACTACCTTACCCCGATGCTGATCTGCTCACTCATGAGTGATCACAACATAGCTGAATGACTCGCATAATGACAAAGTTGTTGTGAAGATGGGGAGAGATACAGTTTAAGTCGGAAGTTTACATACACCTTAGCCAAATGCATTTCAACTTAGTTTTTCACAATTCCTAACATTTAATCCTCAAAAAATTCCCCGCCTTAGGTCAGTTAGGATCACCACTTTATTTTAAGAATGTGAAATGTCAGAATAATAGAGAAAATGATTTATTTCAGCTTTTATTTCTTTCATCACATTCCCAGTGTGTAAGAAGTTTACATACTCTCAATTAGTATTTGGTAGCATTGCCTTTAAATTGTTTAACTTGGGTCAAACGTTTTGGGTAGCCTTCCACAAGCTTCCCACAATAAATTGGGTACATTTTGGCCCATTCCTCCTGACAGAGCTGGTGTAACTGAGTCAGGTTTGTAGGCCTCCTTGCTCGCACACGTTTTTTCAGTTCTGCCCACAAATTTTCTACAGGATTGAGGTCGGGGCTTTGTGATGGCCACTCCAATACGTTGACTTTGTTGTCCTTAAGCCATTTTGCCACAACTTTGGAAGTATGCTTGGGGTCATTGTCCATTTGGAAGACCCATTTGCGAAAAAGCTTTAACTTCCTGACTGATGTCTTGATATGTTGCTTCAATATATCCACATAATTGTCCATCCTCATGATGCCATCTATTTTGTGAAGTGCAACAGTCCCTCCTGCAGCAAAGCACACCCACAACATGATGCTGCCACTCCCGTGCTTCACGGTTGGGATGATGTACTTTGGCTTGCAAGCCTCCCCCTTTTTCCTCCAAACAAATCAATGGTCATTATGGCCATACAGTTCTATTTTTGTTTCATCAGACCAGAGGACATTTCTCCAAAAAGTATGCTCTTTGTCTCCATGTAGTTGCAAACCGTTGTCTGGCTTTTTTATGGTGGTTTTGGCGCAATGGCTTCTTCCTTGCTGAGCGGCCTTTCAGGTTATGTCGATATAGGACTCGTTTTACTGTGGATTCTTCCAGCATCTTCACAATGGCCTTTGCTGCTGTTCTGGCATTGATTTGCACTTTTCGCACCAAAGTACAGTACGTTCATCTCCGAGACAGAATGCGTCTCCTTCCTGAGTGGTATGACGGCTGCGTGGTCCCATGGTGTTTATACTTGTGTACTATTGTTTGTACAGATGAATGTGGTACCTTCAGGCATTTGGAAATTGCTCCCAAGGATGAACCAGATTTGTGGAGGTCTACAATTTTTTTTTTTCTGAGGTCTTGGCTGATTTTTCCATGACGTCAAGCAAAGAGGCACAGAGTTTGAAGGTGAGCCTTGAACTACATCCACAGGTACACCTCCAATTGACTCAAATGATTTCAATTAACCTATCAGAAGCTTTTAAAGCCATTACATTTTCTGGAATTTTCCAAGCTGTTTAAAGTCACAGTCAACTTAGTGTATGTAAACTTCTGACCAACTGGAATTGTGATACAGTAAATAATCTGTCTGTAAACAAATGTTGGAAAAATTACTTGTCATGCACAAAGTAGATGTCCTAACCTACTTGCCAAAACTATAGTTTGTTAACAAGAAATTTGTGGAGTGGTTGAAAAACAAGTTTTAATGACTCCAACCTAAGTGTATGTAAACTTCCGACTTCAACTGTATGTCTCTTATAAAAATATGTTCTTGAGTTTTTGACACAAATCAACTGTACTAAAATGTCAATTGTCTGCATAATCAAATAACATTCAGCTCAGACACCCATACATTTCCCACAAGACATGCCATCAGGTGTCTCATCACAGTCCCCAAGTCCAAAACTAATTCACGGCAACGCACAGTATTATACAGAGCCATCTTCAATTACTCAAGCAAACATCAAAATGACCTTTAAAAAACGGATAAAAAAACATCTCATGGAACAGCGGTGACTGTGAGGAGACAAGCACACAAACACATGGTTTTAGTTGTTTTGATTGTTTTCTTTTTTTGTTGTATTGTTTTTATTTTAAATTTGTGTGACTGTCCTTGTGTATCAGTGTTTTACTACTTATCATGTCTTGTGTTTTTTGTTGTGGACCCCAGGAATAGTATCAAAACATTTTCTGCAATTCTACACATTTTCCCATAGGCTGGAGGCAAATGTCTGCAGTTTTTAATATGATAACTGATAATCAATGGGCCCCACCTCCGGCGGTAATTCGACCATGCTTACATCAAGTTCCGATTGATAGGTTAGCTGGCCGCTAGACAATCTAAAAATGTTTTGCTGACATGGGCTAATTGAGTGACTGCTGATGCACAACCACATTTCAAAATTGCACCTTGTGTATTCTACTATTCTAACTCTCAACAGTAAGTTGAGAACACAACTGAGTTCCAAAAAATTGGTCCTTAAGTCTACAAAAGGGGGGCTGCCAGGTGCCCATCCCTGGTCTAGACCAATCTTTGTCTTCAATATTGACCCTAAATGATACAGCTGAGAGACCTAGTACCTTTTACATGTCAACCTAAATCAAACTGGCTTCATACAAAATAGACAAACTCAATATAATAAGAACCCTCCATATCATGGTTACTATAGACATAGATTTTTTCTTTCTAGTGAGCCTCAATGCAGAAAAAAGCATGACTCTAAACTGGGGCTTCTTTATGCCACAATGGAAAAATGTGGCTTTAACGAATCAAGTAGAATCATCCTAACTCTATACTGCAAATCTCATGCTAAAGTGGAAGTAAATGGACAACTATCAAATAAACCTAGAAAGGAAAGCAAGACAAGGTTGCTATCCCCACTTCTCATTTCCCTCTACATCAAATCATCGAACCACTTGCCCAAAACACAAAACAAAATAGACATTAGGGGTGAACAGAACACAAAAAAACAAAGTGTGTGTGTGTGTGTATATCAAATGTTATTAGTCACATGCGCCGAATACAGTGAAATGCTTACTTACGTGCCTCTAACCAACAATGCAGTTTTAAAAAATATGTATAAAAATAACAAAGTAAAGTGTGTGTGTGTGTGTGTGTGTGTGTGTGTGTTTTTCCCTGTCATGCAGACACTGCCTCCACAGCCACCCTACCAACTCCAGTCATGGCCAGGAATCTACTGAAGAACCCAGCTGGGGAAGGTATAAGAACACACCTGTCTGTAGGGATAGGTGAAAGCACATTTCCAATAGGCATTCTCCATAGTGCTTTCAGAGGAGTGAGATGTTGTCGGCAGAGAGTGACTCAACACTTTCCTCCCAGAGCAGATGGAATTCTGGGAGCTGACAGAGAACGGCGGGAGCCAATGGCAGGTGGAAGAGATGCCGGGAGACTGTGGCTACGACTTCGGTGACAATGGAGTGACCAAATACTTCAGCACCTCCTTTGAGTGAGTAACTGAACATGGTCACAAAGTAGGGTCTGTGTATAGACTGCTGTCCAACTCTCCTCTCTGAAGTGTGCAATCGTTCATGGATAAAGGATTGGAGTAGTGCAGGAAATATGGTGGAAACTCCCTTACACCAATCAGCGCTTTTAAAACCATTGTGGGGTGTGACCAATGCAAACTTGGGATATGTTGGGAATGCAGTCACAGGGTCCATCGTTACCACCAACAGAGTGACTGTGAGTGTGCTTGTGCAAGTATATGTTTGTGTGTGAGAACATCTCTCTCCGTCTCTATGTTGGCTCTGTCTCTCTGTGTGTTAGGCTGTGTCTGAAGAGGCAGGTGGTTGACCTAGTGGCAGAGGGTTACACTCCTGATGACCTCGATGCCCAGCCAGCTGTCAGTGTGGAAGACTGGTGAGACATACACACAGACATGCACATATTGTTTAGGACAGCCATTTCAGCTCAGCTAACACCAGCAAGAAATATGTGTGTTTTTGTGTGTGTATGTAGGTACAGTGGGAGGACAGACTGTGGGTGCACCTACCAGTTGACAGTGTGTCTGTTGGATGAGAATGAGGAAATTCTTCAGGAATTTAAACCAGAATCAGTCACCATGGACCCAGATTGTGATGACTGCTCCTGGAAACAGGTATTGTGGGAAAGCTCAAAATAGCATAATATGATCACTTCTCGTCACATCCATTTCTCATTTTTGTCTTATTTCCAGGTGAACCACACTTTCTCTGATTACGGTCCTGGCCTGCGCTTCATCTCGTTTGAACATGGAGGACAGGACACCAAGTACTGGGACGGCTGGTTTGGAGTTCGAGTCACTAGGAGCTCTGTTATTGTAGAGGCCTGAGAGGGGAAGGGGGCGGCAGGTATGGAGAGGAGGAGAGAGGGAAATTGAAATTGAGGACAAAAAGAACGAGAACAAGAGAAAAGAGATGAGGGGACCAGCAATGCCCTGTGCACCATCCTTACATGGCAGTAAATAAAAAGTCAAGCATAAAAATGTATGCCTTAGATACAGTAGTATCCACTCAATAGCTGCTTCAGAAACGTATGGCATGAGCAAGACCTGCAAGCTTGGACCCTTAGTGCTTAATAACACTGTAGAAACCATTATAGTATACAGATGAAATATTCTCCCAGTGTAGCTTTATAAACAGTTATGAATGAGTTATAAATGACTAACACTAAATGAGATGGGGTGAGTGAGGGTCTACAAACTGCTACCTATGGACAGATAGTTTGTTCTGGTGGTCTTATCAGCTAGGTTTCTTTTCTTGGTTAAGTGGTGTGTAAGGGCTCATTGCTGAGTGATCACTGATCATACATAGAGGTTGTAACCAATGATTAGAATGATGGTTGTAACATCTCATAGATTAGGATTGTAACATATGCATTATTTTGATCCAAACTGTATCAAATTCACACTAACCAGGTTCACTTTTCAGGTTATTCACAATGCAAATGAGAGCCAAATAAAAATCAATCAAGGATTTGCCTAGTCTGTTCCTGTATTACATTTAACTGAACATCCATGTAGGCAAATCATAAAGCTGTCATAGCATGTCCTAATTTGCCATAAGATGTACTTCCATTGTAAGGGGAGTTTTGCAATCTGATCTCTCCTTTCAGGATCAACACTGTCACACGCGCAAACATGCTCGCACAGAATCTGTCTGTGTGGAACACCTTGGTATGTATGCGTGCATCTCTGTCTCTACATGTATGTGTTCGCGTGACATGATGGAGTCATTATTGGAGAAGAGGCATTTCTAGGGCTCTGTAAAGCTGTCATCAAGAAGGGGAATAGGAGTGATGAGAGGGGTTACAGAGAAAGGGGTGATAACTGATTCCACGGGCAGACACTACAGAGAAAGAAAGCTTATTCTCATAACACCCAGGTCTGACCCACCCCAGAGACCGCTGTCTATATGGAGTGAGATCATTTAATCCAAGTACAAATTCCCTGTCTTAGGTCAGTTAGGATCACCACTTTATTTTAAGAATGTGAAATGTCAGAATAATAGTTGAGTGATTTATTTCAGCTTTTATTTCTTTCATCACATTCCCAGTGTGTCAGAAGTTAACACACTCAATTAGTATTTGGTAGCATTGCCTTTAAATTGTTTAACTTGGGGCAAACATTTCAGGTAGCCTTCCACAAGCTTCCAACAATAAGTTGGGTGAATTTTGGCCCATTCCTCCTGACAGAGCTGGTGTAACTGAGTCAGGTGTGTAGGCCTCCTTGCTCGCACACGCTTTTTCAGTTCTGCCCACCAATTTTCTATGGGATTGAGGTCAGGGCTTTGTGATGGCCACTCCAATACCTTGACTTTGTTGTCCTTAAGCCATTTTGCCACAACTTTGGAAGTATGCTTGGGGTCATTGTCCATTTGGAAGACCCATTTGTGACCAAGCTTTAACTTCCTGACTGATGTCTTGAGATGTTACTTCAATATATCCACATAATTTTCCTTCCTTATGATGCTATCTATTTTGTGAAGTGCAACAGTCCCTCCTGCAGCAAAGCACCCCCACAACATGATGCTGCCACTCCCGTGCTTCACGGTTGGGAGGATGTTCTTCGGCTTGCAAGCCTCCCCCCTTTTTCCTCCAAACATAATGGTCATTATTGCCAAACAGTTTTATTTTTGTTTCATCAGACCAGAGGACATTTCTCCAAAAAGTATGATCTTTGTCCCCATGTGCAGTTGCAAACCGTAGTCTGGCTTTTTTATGGTGGTTTTGGAGCAGTGGCTTCATCCTTGCTGAGCAGCCTTTCAGATTGTTGATTATAGAACTCGTTTTACTATGGATATAGATACTTTTGTACCTGTTCGCCCCAGCATCTTCACAAGGTCGTTTGCTGTTATGGGATTGATTTGCACTTTTCGCACCAAAGTATGTTCATCTCTAGGAGACAGAAAGTGTGTCCATCATGAGCGGTATGACGGTTGCGTGGTCCCACAGTGTTTATACTTGCATACTATTGTTTGTACAGATGAACGTGGTACCTTCAGGCGTTTGGAAATTGCTCCTGTTGTGGAAAAATATTGACTCCGATACCGGAGCTTGTGAATTCGATTAGACTTTATCACAGAGAGCAACGAAGCCGAGTTAGTTCATGAAACAACAGAATCTTCATTCTTAGTGCTTGGTTTTTATACAGTCTTACCCTTACATCACATTATCACCCCATTTTCCGAATCTTGTTGTCTTACTTAGTTTCCATTCTCTTATTGGCTCAGACATTGGGGCATAGATTCTATTGGTGGCATGACATGCATACCCCTTAGCTAATGCTCCTGTCCAAAGGTATTCACAAGTTCAGACTCACGTTGTCTTATGTATGATTAACCCATGTGCATGTCCAGTAGCCTTCACAAGATCAGATATGGCCCAGACCAGACACATCTTGTTCGTCTACCTTGCCTCATCTATACAAATTCTCCTTACGTTCTGTTTTTTACATGTCCAATGGTCAATTCGATGTTGGTCCAGCTTTGTACACTCACATGGGCTTCAGCCTTCACATGTCTAATATTTAACCTTATTGATTCTTCTTTCTACTTCAAAGAGAAAAGTATAGGTACTGAGAATCATCAGATGACTGGAAAATCTCCAACATAATCCCCCCTTTGAAACTCAGTTTCACACAATTACATTTTCCAGTATAGATGAGAATGGGAGCACCTTCTGAAACTCTATGGAGATAATCAACCTCACATCCATCTTAACAATCTGAGCTCCACTTTCCTATATACACTGGTGAGTCAGGACATAGTGTTAAAGCATGTGCATTTCTTAGCCTTACATGAGGTTCTCAGTTGAATACAAGAAAAATAGTAAACAATAAAATCAATATACATCCTAAACCCTAATGTCATTCTCAATATGATACCTAAACATATTGCCCTTCCTCACAGACATCTCTCTAACAACTATTTTTGACATAAGTGAAAAACCTGTTAGATTGAGGACAACCCTATGTCACATACATGTCTAGGTGAAAAGATATTCGGAAGGTCTAACAGCATTTATCATTCAGCAACTGTTACATTGAGTACATGGTTATACTTTGTTATACTATGTGTATACATTTTTCTGTCCCCACTGAGCCCACTTATACCAGCCATTTGTTATTGCTTTTCAAAATGTTTGGTCAATGTTTGATTCTGGGGTAGTTTCTTCATTATGGCTACACCAGTTGGTAACAGATGTCCAGATTTTCTGCAACAACTTAGTTGGTGTACTAATGCATGTGGGAGGTGAGTTTACAATTTCTTCTAGGTTGGTCGCTGTTAAGGCCATTCTACCGTTCTTCATCTGTCCTGGTTTTCACTTTCACTCTGTTAGAAAGACCATGTGAGGGCAGAGAAGTCGATGGTAAGAAAGTCTCCTTCCCATTCTCCTGTCGCTGTTTCTCCGCCCCCTTGGACAGCGCCTCTGTCAGGGGTATCTGCCAGAGTAGATATGTCCTCCCCATCCCTGGACTCTGGATATTCAGGCGAGAACATCTGTTGTTAGAAGATGCTCCTTGATCCGCCTCTCCTTCGGCTTCTTCCTGGCTCCTGCCTGGCGCACTGACCTCCTCTGCTCCCGTTCCCTCCGGACACCCGCCTGGTTTATCAGCATCCTCATGGCTCGGTGGTCGCCTCCTTCTCCCCGCTAGGACTCTGGTGCAGTGGTTTAGTTGGTACCAGAAGTTGCTTCCTTTCACCTGGACGACTGTTGGTGTTGCTAGGACCACTCTGTAGGGACCCTCTCGCCTTGGCTTGTTCCACTTCCTCTGGAACACTCGATGTAGTCCTGGTCCCCTGCGATCACTGGACGTGGAACCTCTGGTCCTGGTTCAGGCTGTTTCCATGAGGTTTTCAAACAGACTTATGGCCTCTGTTCTATGATTACACCATCTCTCATCACACAACAAAATGCCATTCCAGCTGAAGCTGGTGACTTCAGCTGAGCTGCTTTTAGTTTCTCCACTTTCTCCTTCTGATTCCTAAGAGAGTGATCGCATAAGACTTGCAAAGCAACGAAAAACACAAAACATAACCGTATTAATAATGTGGTAAGTTATGCCTAAGTATATTCATGAAACCCGAAGTCTGAGACCATGACAATTCCCACTCTCTCTTCACCTGATTCTATGCCTCCAGGATACTTTTCTGCTGGACTCCACAAAAATAAAAGCCCTTATGAAGCTTTCACCCAGTCTTCCCTTTTCGGCCCCAGGTTCTGAGAGGTGTTCCCAAGCCATGTCATTTTAACTTTTTTTATTGCCACTTAATAGGCACGTCACCTGATTGGCAAGTGCGTTTCCCTAATCAACGTTACATCCTCTTGAGGTAACTCAGCACTGTACATGCTTTCACATGAATGCCTTCAACATGTTGTTTAGAGCACAATTACCCTAACATCTATCCTTTGTCATATGATGCATTAACCAATAGAACAAGTAGCTCCTAGACTTAATAACCCATCTGCATGTATGTCTACAGTGGAATCTAGTCTCTCTCTCTCTTTAGCTCCGCTTCCTCTGTCATGGTGTTTTCAAGCTCATCCATTATGCAGCTGGACCTTACTTCTTGTGAGAATTATGCACCCACCGAAGAGAGACATGACGATCTTTACCACTGCTGCAAGGAGTACTGTATGTGTGGACCAGACCAAATCTATCCCAACACCCCCTCCTAGTGTATCTGGATGTTCACTCAATCTCCAGAATTCAGCCCATGCCCTTGGTTATCTCTGTTTTCACCTGAGGATATACACATGGGTCATTTCCTGACATCATTTGTGACATTTGAATAACCGCATCCCCTGTACTCCCATCAGTCTCCCAGTTACCAATCCATGTGGCATGAGTCTTCATATACTGATATCCCAACAATGCTATTAAAGTGACCCCTGCTACTACGAACATGGCCCATGCCTATAATCTCCTTCAATTACAATCCCTTCGGCAACTGCCATGAGAATAACTACTGCCTGTAATCTATCAAGTATTCGCCAGCTGTTAGAAATTGGGAAAGAGATTAACGAGTTGGAAGAATATTCAACCTACATATCCTTCCATCTAACCCATAACACACGTCACTACTCCTAATTTACCACCACAGTTAGACATACTAAAACATTCTCAAATCAATTTAGTCAATATACATCAATCCCTCCTTTGGAAAAGAGATCACTCTTATGTTCCACAACCTAAAAACATATTGACCTAACAAGAAAAGAGAAATAAATACATGTTTAATAACTTCCCACTAGTCGTAATGTAACTAAAACTGGGAAAAACTGTCCATCCGTTACGTGCCCATGTTATGCTGGTCTCCATGCTGTCTCCATCTCCATCGTTGGGTGTTATTACAAAACAGACTATAAACCTTATATGCAATGACTTGTATTCTATCACCCAGACATCTCTATTTATCAATAGTGTAACATGACATAATAAACCAAAAGAAACAAAAACCAAACACCTTTATGTTTACCCAAGCTTTCATCAAATAAATTCTAACCCCCCTAGCAAAGGATACTTAGCGATAAGGTTTCCAGAGCTTCCATAGGCCTAATACATTTCAACAGTTCTAAATCCAAAACATAACTAAAACATTTTATAAGTGATCCAACCCAAATTCAGAATAACAGTCCTTAGTGCTTACTATAACTGAAATTCAAACTTCTCAATTTAGCACATCATCCCTATTAAAATGTCCAAAAATAAAACAATAACTATTCTCATTACAACCCCCTCAGTTCCTGTTTTCCTGTCATGAGTGGCCTGGTAATGAAACATCAGCAACTCAATGCATACTTTAGTCCAAACTGTTGACAGTGTGTAGACTCAGAAGTGCTAAAGGTCACTATCATATTGCACACCCTTGTTGCCCTTTCTCCAGCCGGTTAGGAGGACTTTGAGGTTCACACACACTGTTTGTGGTAAATTTTTCCTACCATGCATTAAGACACAATCTGACGTCACCTTCCATGGATATCATAAGGTGAATGCACCAATTTGTAAGTCGCTCTGGATAAGAGCGTCTGCTAAATGACGAAATGTAAAAATAACTCGTTTATTCTACTGACGACGAGTTATTCTACTCTCGGACGAGTTACAGATCATGAAGTTATCAACATAACCCCTCGCAGAAACCCACACTCCAGTATCGCAATCTTGTGAATTTTGTATCGAAACAAACAAATTAAATCATCAATACATATCACAATCCATTTGGAGAAACTGTCATCCCTTGTTAACATATTTTTCCCTTCTATATGCAGACTGAACAAAGTACATAGAGGTCGACCGATTTATGAACACCGATACCGATTATTGGAGGGCCAAAAAAGCCGATACCGATTAATTGGTCTTTTTAAAATTTATTTTACATTTTATTTATTTGTAATAATGACAATTACAACAATACTGAATAAACACTTATTTTAACTAAATATAATACATCAAAATCAATTTAGCCTCAAATAAATAATGAAACATGTTCAATTTAATTTAAATAATTCAAAAACAAAGTGTTGGAGAAGAAAGTAAAAGTGCAATATGTGCCATGTAAGAAAGCTAACGTTTAAGTTCCTTGCTCAGAACATGAGAACATATGAAAGCTGGTGGTTCCTTTTAACATGAGTCTTCAATATTCCCAGGTAAGATGTTTTAGGTTGTAGTTATTATAGGACTATTTCTCTCTCTACGATTTGTATTTCATATACCTTTGACTATTGGATGTTCTAATAGGTACTTTAGTATTGCCAGTGTAACAGTATAGCTTCCGTCCCTCTCCTCGCTCCTACCTGGGCTCGAACCAGGAACACATCGACAACAGCCACCCTCGAAGCAGCGTTACCCATGTAGAGAGCAAGTGACGTTTGAAACGCTATTAGCGCGCACCCCGCTAACTAGCTAGCCATTTCACATCGGTTACACCAGCCTCATCTTGGGAGTTGATAGGCTTGAAGTCATAAACAGCGCAATGCATTGCAAAGGGCTGCTGGCAAAACGCACGAAAGTGCTGTTTGAATGAATGCTTACGAGCCCGCTGCTGCCTACCACCGCTCAGTCAGACTGCTCTATCAAATCATAGACTTAATTATAATATAATAACACACAGAAACACGAGCCGTAGGCCATTATTATGGTCGAATCCGGAAACTATCATCTCAAACAAAACGTTATTCCAGTTACATTGCACAACCTC
Source organism: Salmo trutta (assembly GCF_901001165.1). Classification (NCBI taxonomy): domain Eukaryota; kingdom Metazoa; phylum Chordata; class Actinopteri; order Salmoniformes; family Salmonidae; genus Salmo; species Salmo trutta. The sequence continues at coordinate 35,477,279 of NC_042972.1, read as the reverse complement.
CAGTGTTATGTCATAATTACGTAAAATTCTGACAAATTACCCAAAGTGTTGCATATACCCTGACTGCGTGCAATGAACGAAAAATTACATAATTTCACCTGGTTGTTAATGCCTGCTAACCTGGATTTCATTTAGCTAAATATGCAGGTTTAAAAATATATACTTCCGTGTATTGATTTTAAGAAAGGCATTGATGTTTATGGTTGTGCAACGATTGTGCTTTTTTCACAAAGGCGCTTTTGTTAAATCATCCCCGTTTGGCGAAGTCGGCTGTCTTTGTTAGGAAGAATAGTCTAAACAGTTTTCACAGTTCGTAACGAGCCAGGCGGCCCAAACTGCTGCATATACCCTGACTCAGTTTACAAGAGAAGTGACACATTTTCCCTAGTTAAATTCATGTTAGCAGGCAATATTAACTAAATATGCAGGTTTAAAAATATATACTTGTGTATTGATTTTAAGAAAGGCATTGATGTTTATGGTTGGAGCAACCTGTACGTAAGCGATTATATGCAACGCAGGACAGGCTAGATAAACTAGTAATATCATCAACCATGTGTAGTTAACTTGTTATGGATAGGGGGCAGTATTTTCACGGCCGGATAAAAAACGTACCCGATTTAATCTGATTATTACTCCTGCCCAGAAACTAGAATATGCATATAATTATTAGCTTTGGATAGAAAACACTCAAGTTTCTAAAACTGTTTGAATGGTGTCTGTGAGTATAACAGAACTCATATGGCAGGCCAAAACCTGAGAAGATTCCTTACAGGAAGTGCCCTCTCTGACCATTTCTTGGTCTCTGCTGTAACGTGACACTTCCTACGGCTCCCATAGGCTCTCAGAAGGCGGAAGAACGGGGAATGATGACTTTGCAGGACATGGCTGAAAAACAGTAGCGCATTTGGATAGTGGTTGATCTGAGAACAATAAGACTGGGGGCGTGTGCACGAGCCGACACCATGTTTTTATTTTTTAGTCTGAACGAAAACAGGGTTTCCCGGTCGGAATATTATCGCTTTTTTACGAGAAAAATGGCATAAATTGATTTTAAACAGCGTTTGACATGCTTCGAAGTACGGTAATGGAATATTTTGACTTTTTGTCACGAAATGTGCCGGGCGCGTCACCCTTCGGATAGTGTCTTGAACGCACAACAAAACGCCGCTATTTGGATATAACTATGGATTATTTGGAACCAAACCAACATTTGTTATTGAAGTAGAAGTCCTGGGAGTGCATTCTGACGAAGAACAGCAAAGGTAATCCAATTTTTCTTATAGTAAATCTGAGTTTGAGGGCTAAACTTGGTGGGTGTCAAAATAGCTAGCTCGTGATGGCGAGCTATCTACTCAGAATATTGCAAAATGTGCTTTCACCGAAAAGCTATTTTAAAATCGGACATAGCGATTGCATAAAGGAGTTCTGTATCTATAATTCTTAAAATAATTGTTTTTTGTGAACTTTTATCGTGAGTAATTTAGAAAATTCACCGGAAGTTTGCGGTGGGTATGCTAGTTCTGAACGTCACATGCTAATGTAAAAAGCTGTTTTTTGATATAAATATGAATTTGATTGAACAAAACATGCATGTATTGTATAACAATGTCCTAGGAGTGTCATCTGATGAAGATCATCAAAGGTTAGTGCTGCATTTAGCTGTGGTTTTGTTTTTTGTGACATTATATGCTAGCTTGAAAAATGGGTGTCTGATTATTTCTGGTTGGGTACTCTGCTGACATAATCTAATGTTTTGCTTTCGCTGTAAAGCCTTTTTGAAATCGGACAGTGTGGTTAGATAAAGGAGAGTCTTGTCTTTAAAATGGTGTAAAATAGTCATATGTTTGAAAAATTGAAGTTTCCGGATTTTTGAGGACTTTGTATTTCGCGCCACGCCCATCATTGGATATTGGAGCAGGTGTTCCGCTAGCGGTACGTCTAGATGTAAGATTAACTAGTGATTATGATTGATTGATTGTTTTTTTATAAGATAAGTTTAATGCTAGCTAGCAACTTACCTTGGCTTCTTACTGCATTCGCGTAACCTCGTGGAGTGCAATGTAAAGCAGGCGGTTAGAGCGTTGGACTAGTTAACCGTAAGGTTGCAAGATTGAATCCCTGAGCTGACAAGGTAAAAATCTGTCTTTCTGCCCCTGAACAAGGCAGTTAACCCACCGTTCCTAGGCCGTCATTGAAAATAAGAATGTGTTCTTAACTGACTTGCCAAGTTAAATAAAGGTCTAAAAAAAAAAAAAGATTGGGTGGGCTATTTACAGATGGACTATGTACAGCTGCAGCGATCGGTTAGCTGCTCAGATACCTGATGTTTAAAGTTAGTGAGGGAAATGTAAGTCTCCAGCTTCAGCGATTTTTGCAATTCGTTCCAGTCACTGGCTGCAGAGAACTGGAAGGAAACGCGGCCAAAGTAGGTGTTGGCTTTGGAGATGACCTGTGAGATATACCTGCTGGAGCGCGTGCTACGGGTGGGTGTTGTTATCGTGACCAGTGAGCTGATCCAAACTGTCTGAATCATAAGTCCTACTATTTCTCCCACATGGCAGTCAAGCACCCAAGCTAACGTTAACTTGCTAAAGTTGGCTAATTTATCTAACGCTACTTCCAGATATATACAAGAAAATACATCTTCCCTCTCCATTCTACTCACCTAGCAAAGATGATTAGGCTCTTTACTTGTTTGATAAACACGTTGGTGACTAACTGTGCTGCTTGCAATAATTCAAATTACGTTATTTCCCTGACGTTTACTGACACCGACCATGTTCAATCAAACTTCGAGATTTTGTAAAAGCATTAGTTATTCTGCACTCTGGTATACCCAATCTAGTACTTTGAAATTCAACCAAAATAGCCTGCACGACATTACCAAGTACCCCATTTTACACTACTCATTCTCAAAAATTGTCCAGTGAGTGTAATGACGCAGATAGAACGCTAACTTCAATACTCTTGTATATTGAGCTTCTTATTCTGGTTTTATGCGTTTGTTCTAATTCAGAATTGCCTCCCTGAATTGTTTATTTGATTTGAATTCTCCTGTTAATTAGGTAATGTTGCCCTACGTTATCTAGTTTACTCTTTCATATTCGACCAGAATTGGTAGAATTTTTGTGCGCCTCTTTCAGCGACTCCATGGTTTTAAAATAACTATTTTCCAAGGTAGGGCTATCCACTTCCCCGGACAATAATTAATTAGTCACGGCACTTAACCTATTTAATCCCATCAGTCACAATAGTGACCATAAAAAACGTTTCCAGTTATAAGGCTCTAAAACTTTAACTGCATGATATCAATGCATTTCCAGTAAATATTGAAATAATAAAGGGTTTCAATGAAATATGTGCAGTGTCACATGACCAGAGCTGTTTACTTCCTGGTTGCACCATGGGAAGACGATGTCTGCATCAAAGCTCCCAAACAAGAGGTTAGTCAAGTATGTTTACATTAAGATTGGACAAATATTTTTGGTACACATCATCTTTAAGGTGTCTAGTATTGATATATGCATTTGCAATTACTCAACTTTGTTCAGTGTGGTCATAGAATGAGTAAACATGGTAACGGCAACAATAGTGACCGGCGGGATAACACAGTGCATCTAGGTATACACATAGTTATACACACGCATAGTTCTTGTTCTACCCAACTTTCTACTGTTCTTTCTTTTAGTTTCACTTTGAGTCAAGTTCTGGATATGTTGGATCTAGGTGACTGCTCAGACAAGGCGTGCAACATTGCAGTTATCCTGCAGAGATTGTGATAGCGATGGGTCAGATATGGACTATGAGGGGGAGACAGGCCATTTGCCAGCCAGGATGTTGAATGTATATGCTGAACCTATACAAACTGATCATGACAGGAACGTTATCCCTCACCACCCCACACTCTCCTCCCTGAGACTGGGTTGGGTCATGGACCCAGTGTCATTCTTGGTGTTGCAGAGCAATCTCAGGTGCCTCAAGGTTGCAAGTTCCTTTATGACAACCTCTTCACTTCGCTTGCACTCCTCGATGAAATGACAAAAAGAGGATATGGGAGCTCTGGAACGATGAGGCAAAATCACCTGTTTGATGTCCCATTCAAGCCACAGAAGGACTTCATGAAGTTACCCCGGGGAACCTCTGAGGTTCTGACCCAAGGAGACAAGTTGCTGGTCCATTAGAAAGACAATAATATTGTCACAGTAGCAACAAACATGGAGGAGAAATACAGTGAGACCTCTGTCAAGAGATGGAACAAGGAGTGACGTGCCTTTTGACAAAGTCCCACAACCAAAATGCATCAACCGATACAATAACGACATAGGTGGTGTTGAATTTCACAACCTACAGGTTTCAAGATACCATATCTCCATCAGGTCTAAGAAGTGGTGGTGGCCCATCTTTGCATGGTCTCTCAACAGTGCACTCATAAACAGCCATTTATTTTACAGAGATGTTATGGGAGGGACCATCAACCTGCTTACCTTCTTATGGATAGTGCCACAGTCTCTTATGCAAAAGTTTGGCACGAAACCACTGAGCCACGGAAGGAGATGTCTATTGGCTGCTATTGTTGAAGATCAGGCAAGATATGACAAAGCTTCTCACTGGCCAATCAACACGATGCACCAGTTCCATAGATGTCGTCATTGTGACAAACGCATCACCTATGCATGTGAGAAATGCAAAGCGCCACTGCAAATTGAGTGTTTCAAGATATACCATGGAGAGTAGAAACGGAGATGAGAGCGAATGAAAAAGGGCTGAAAAAGCTAATAAAATAAAAATAGAAAAGTCAAAGGGTGAGGAGAAGCAGTACAACGGACTCTAGGAAGAAAAGAAAAGTTGACGAAAAAGACAATCAAAATGACTGAAATGTTTTTGGAAAAAAGGATCAATTGATTCAAGACATACTGTATGACAATAGGTCTGACTGATCGTAGTTCAAAATAGTGATGCACAAACTAATCGTGCACTTGGTTCCTACCTCTAACCTCTATAATACATATAAAATCGTGCACTTGGTCCCTACCTCACACATATATATTTATTTATTTATTATGTTCGGTGTAGGCCTCTACTTGACTGATCGTAGTTGTGAATGAATGACAAGACTGCTATACAGTTGTTTGTGAATGTTGCACTAAAATGTCACAATGAATATTGCACGAAAGTACAAGTTCAAATGTTACAATAAAGTTTCAATATTAATGTTTCAATACATGTTGCACTAAAGTAAATGTTACAATGTATGTTACAATAAAGTAACAATGTTGAAATACGTTGATGGTTGTTGTTTCTTTGTTTTGCTCTCAGTATTCATATCGGTGTTGTATAAGGGTTTTTGATATGTAAAATAGTCACATTAGAATGTGATGGGGCATTCTAGTGGCAATGCTGGGGACTGCCAGTGACAGAGTTTTAAGTGTTAATAACTGGGCTGGGATATGAGAATTTTCATGACTGCATAGGAGAAATATGTTAATTCAGTATACATCACATTATCCCACCGGTCACAATTGTGCCCGACCATAAAACACACTTTTTCATGAAAATTCAAAAAAATTATGATTATTTCAAAGGCTTACTAATGACACAAGATTTGGATATTTTCATGTCTGGAAAAAAATTGGGATTAAATGGGTTAATACCTTGTATTAGAATCTATACTATAATGTCTGCAAATTTATTACTGGTTTATATAGATGACGTAATGTCTTATTCCAGTATAGCGCCTCAAATATCACTTATTGATAACCCATGTTACCAACGCCATTCACACTTGTCTTCCTATTTCCACATAATCTTTCATAACAGTTAAACTTTTCTGGGTTCCTTCCTGCACCTTGCTCACCTTGCTCAGCTCCCCTGTCCTTTCCAGGTCCTTTTCTTTTACCTAAGAGGGCACAGAGAGAGTCTCCTTATCATCTTTCACCTCTATTTCTCTCTTTATTTCCACAACTCCAGGTTTTGTAAACTATTCCACCTTCTTTCTGTCTGACTTTTCATTGTCCTTCAACATTCCTCTAGCTTTCTTTATACTTTTCAACAATCCTTCTTTAAACATTCTCAGTTTTTTGTTTTCTTTCTTGTCCTATTGCTACTGATATCCTTACTTTCAAATTTGTATTTAATGTCTAGTTATTCTTTTAGCTTCCTATAATTTCCGCACTATCTATGCTGTCTTAGTTTTTTTTATTGTGCTATTCACCTAATTAAAACCAATCCTCCTCTGTTGCTTTAATATATATCTTCCTAGTGGTCTGTTAACTAGTATGGGCTATGTGGGACGCTAGCGTCCCACCTGCGGGACACAGCCAGTGAAATAGCAGGGCAGCAAATTCAAAAAAGCTAAAATCTCATAATTCAAATTTCTCAAACATAACTATTTTACGCAATTTTAAAGATACACTTCTCCTTAACCCAACCACGTTGTCCGATTTCAAAAAGGCTTTACGGCGAAAGCAAAACATTAGATTATGTTAGCACAGTGCCTAAAAAATAAAAGCCACACAGCCATTTTCCAAGCAAGGACAGGCGTCACAAAAACCAGAAATACAGCTAAAATTAAGCACTAACCTTTGATCTTCATCAGATGGCACTCATAGGACTTCATGTTACACAATACATGTTTTACTCGATGAAGTTCATATTTATATCCAAAAACCCCATTTTACATTGGCCCGTAATGTTCAGAAATGCTTTTCCTCTGAAAACCTCTGGTGAATGAGCACATCAATTTATAGAAATACTCATCATAAACGTTGATAAAATATTAAACTGTTATTCAAAGAATTATAGATAAACATCTCCTTAATGCAACCTCTGTGACAGATTTCAAAAAAGCTTCACGGGGAAAGCACACTTTGCAATAATCTGAGTACGGCGCTCAGAAAACAACAGCAGGCAATACAGATACCCGCCATTTTGGAGTCATCTAAAATCATAAATAGCATTATAAATATTCACTTACCTTTGATGATCTTCATCAGAATGCACTCCTAGGTATCCCAGGTCCACAATAAATTTTGTTTTGTTCGATAAAGTCCATTTATGTCCTCTTTGTTAGCGCGTTCAGTAAGCTACTCCAAATGTTGGAAGCGCGCAGAAAATTTTACAACGAAAAGTTTAAAAAAAAGGTCTATTTACGTTCGTAGAAACATGTCAAACGATGTATAGCATCAATCTTTAGGGCCTTTTTAACATAGAACTTCAATAATATTCCAACCGGACGATTCCAATGTCTTGAAAAATGTAATGGAACACAGCTACCTCTCACGTGAATGTGCGCCAATGAACTCATGTCCTTTCCTGAGTCAACAACTTCCTTTGTTTGCTCTCTGTTCACCATAGAAGCCTCAAACAACTTTCTAAAGACTTGACATCTAGTGGAAGCCTTAGGAAGTGCAAAATGAATCCTAAATCACTGTATACTGAATAGGCCCAGTCTTGAAAAACTACAAACCACTTCCTGGTTGGATTTTTTCTCAAGTTTTTGCCTGCCATATGAGTTCTGTTATACTCAGACATCATTCAAACAGTTTTAGGAACTTCAGAGTGTTTTCTATCCAAATCTACTAATAATATCCATATCCTACGTTCTGATCCCGAGAAAGAAGGCCGTTTAATTTGGGCACGTCATTCATCCGAATTTCCGAATACTGCCCGTCACTAAAAAGTTAAGTCGTGGATTGCTCGACCATACTCTGTTTCCTCCTACTGTTATCCACGCTACTTTAATATCTCTAGTTATTGTTGCTACGTGGCGTATCATATGTCCCGTCTTCACATGTCTATAATCATTATTCCTCCAGTAGTATAGTTTCTTTAAATGTTATTATATCCATGTTTCCCTGTACTGCATATTCCTCTACCTCACACCCCAGTATACATTTTCTATAAACCTTACTGGACACTCGCCTATGATGTTTATACACCTCTATATGATTCATAGTATTTCTTCCTAACTTCTAGTATTGTGCAATTCCACTAGTCTTCCTATATAATTTACACTCCTCTCTCCTAGTGCAGGATCAAATGCGTCCTTCCTGCCAGGTCACACTTAAGTGACGTCACAGGATGGTTGTGCAATCTCCCTCACTCAGGACAGGCAACTTCCACACACACACACTCTTACACACTACGTTTGACCTAAAACGACCTGCAGCTTCTAGCCTATCCTGATGCACTTCCTCAAACACAGGGAGACTTTTTATTCATACAGGGTTTTTGTGCAACAGGACCTTGCAAAATCGGGTCAAAGTTCTGTTGCACCCTAATTGTTCACCCAAGCGGACCCCTTTCCCTAAGGGCGGTATCGCGAACACCTATCCACACAGTCTCCTACTAATTTATTGGAGCTGTGTCATAGGCTTTCTACCTACTTATTTATGCAGACCTCTACTCTTTAGAGGTGCATTCATAAGTAACCTATCCAAGCAGACCTTCTACAAATTTTTATCGAAGCGGTATCATAGGCCTTTTCTATTTATTTATTTGTGTTGACAATACAAACAGGCAGCAGCGATGCCACACCAGGCCACGCAGCTAGCTAGTCAGGGCAGACAAACACACCAGCCAGGCTGGACAAGTTCCCCAGATGAACGGTCCGGAGAGAGGGACAACCTGAATCACACACCCAACTCGGACCGCCTGATCAAGTTGAATGGGTTGTGTTAACGCACAAGCCCAGACAGGTCCCGAAACAGTCGTGCCCGGCCAAGCAGAATCAGACAAATCCCTAATCAAACAGGCCACCCATGCAGGTCCGTTGGACAGTCCGACCAGAGCAAGTGAAAGCCCCTCCCTACCGACCACCCAACTCCAGCAAGGCACACAACTCCCTATCCATCAAATCCACACAAATGTCTATCAATAACTATTTTTAACCCCCCAAAGCTTAAGCATGCATGCAGTTATTGAATTCAAAAGCTTTCAGTATTACTTGGTTCTTTAAAAAATTTGGAGAGACCAACGCGGTGCTTCTATCGCCGAGACAGGACTCCCAAAGCAAATCACACAAACATTATACTATAGTAAGAACAAGCTTACCTGTAATAATTTAGTGGCCACCTGTTTGTGAGATTGCCCGGAAGGACCGTTGTCAGCTACAAAAGCGTCATTGTCTACTGGTCCCTATAGCCACTCCTGGCAAGCTCGCCATTATGTTGTGGAAAAATATTGACTCAAATACTTCTCAGATACCGGAGCTTGTGAATTCGATTAGACTTTATCACAGAGCGCAACAAAGCCGAGTTAGTTCATGAAACCACTGAATCTTCATTCTTAGTGCTTGGTTTTTACAGTCTTACCCTTACATAACGTCATCACCCCATTTTCCGAATCTTGTCTTACTTAGTTTCCATTCTCTTATTGGCTCAGACATTGGGGCATAGATTCTATTGGTGGCATGACATGCATACCCCTTAGCTAATGCTCCTGTCCAAAGGTATTCACAAGTTCAGACTCACGTTGTCTTATGTATGATTAACCCATGTGCATGTCCAGTAGCCTTCACAAGATCAGATATGGCCCAGACCAGACACATCTTGGTCATCTACCTTGCCTCATCTATACAAATTCTCCTTACGTTCTGTTTTTTACATGTCCAATGGTCAATTCGATGTTGGTCCAGCTTTGTACACTCACATGGGCTTCAGCCTTCACATGTCTAATATTTAAACTTATATTGATTCTTTTTTCTATTTCAAAGAGAACAGTATAGGTACTGAGAATCATCAGATGACTGGAAAATCTCCAACACTCCCAAGGATGAACCAGACTTGTGGAGGTCTACAGTTTCTTTTGAGGTCTTGGCTGATTTCTTTTGATTTTCCCAGGATGTCAAGCAAAGAGGCACAGAGTTTGAAGGTGAGCCTTGAACTACATCCACAGGTGCACCTCCAATTGACTCAAATGATGTCAATTAGCCTATCAGAAGCCTCTAAAGACATGATATAGTTTTCTGGAATTTTCCAAGCCGTTTAAAGGCACAGTCAACTTAGTGTATGTAAACTTCTGACCAACTGGAATTGTGATACAGTAAATAAGTGAAATAATCTGTAAACAATTGTTGGAAGAATTACTTGTCATGCACAACGTAGATGTCCTAACTGACTTGCCAAAACTATAGTTTGTTAACAGGAAATTTGTGGAGTGGTTGAAAAACAAGTTTTAATGACTCCAACCTAAGTGTATGTAAACTTCCGACTTCAACTGTAGGAGAGACAAGGGATGGGTGTTTTTGATATGATCACGCACATTGCTGGCTGTCAATAGCAGTCCTGTTATGCTCACTTCTTGGGGCAGGCATCGTTTCAGTCTTAGACAAGTCTAATAAGTCTCATTAACCACATTAAGGAGTCAAGTGTTAGTTGTGTAGATATATCTAGTTTAAATTGGTTGGAATCAAACACCCATTGCACATTTTCACTTCACCATAAGATTTATTAAAACCATGCTTTAATTAAAAACAGTGTATCAAACATGAACCAACAGAACAATAAAGGTGGTAGGCCTACAGTTAAGATTGTCACTATAACAGTGTGGAAGTGGACAGCTTAAACTAGGATACAGTAATTTTGACAGAACTGTATCAGTGACATATTAGCCTGTTTTATACAGATTGCTGTATAGTCATTGTAGTACACAAACAATAGGCTTCTCTAAAAACGTGTGTTAAAAACCAAGCAGTAAACATAAGCACCATTAATACTGACAATGTAGATTATGAGAGTTAGATGGGGGAAGAACATTATAATTTGCACTGTGGACATTCACTTTAGGACTCCACAAAAGATTATCATTGAAAATCTTTGAATCTTGGTCATGATTTGTCTTTTAGGCAATACAGGGAGAAGGGTGATATTAAGCTTTGGCTTGGAGTGTAACACAGTGGTAGCACCTCAGATCCATAACATCCATTCTTATGAATAGATTACACCAACGGGTGGGCATATCTAGTCCTGTAGGGGCGCAAAAAAGCCTGGCCATCCCATGTGGCCCTCTGGGACTGAACACCTCTTCATTACACAGTCCTTCTCTGTATATAAACTCAGCAAAAAAAAGAAACGTCCCTTTTTCAGGACCCCGTCTTCAAAGATAATTCGTAAAAATCCAAATAACTTCACAGATCTTCATTGTAAAGGGTTTAAACACTGTTTCCCATGCTTGTTCAATGAACCATAAACAATTAATGAACAGGCACCTGTGGAACGGTCGTTAAGACACTAACAGCTTACAGACGGTAGGCAATTAAGGTCACAGTTATGAAAACTTAGGACACTAAAGAGGCCTTTCTACTGACTGAAAAACACCAAAAGAAAGATGCCCAGGGTCCCTGCTCATCTGCGTGAACGTGCCTTTGGCATGCTGCAAGGAGACATGAGGACTGCAGATGTGGCCAGGGCAATAAATTGCAATGTCCGTACTGTGAGACGCCCAAGACAGCGCTACAGGGAGACAGGATGGACAGCTGATCGTCCTCGCAGTGGCAGACCACGTGTAACAACACCTGCACAGGATCGGTACATCCAAACATCACACCTGCGGGACAGGTACAGGACGGCAACAACAACTGCCCGAGTTACACCAGGAATGCACAATCCCTCCATCAGTGCTCAGACTGTCCACAATAGGCTGAGAGAGGCTGGACTGAGGGCTTGTAGGCCTGTTGTAAGGCAGGTCCTCACCAAACATCACTGGCAACAACGTTGCCTTTGGGCACAAACCCACCGTCGCTGGACCAGACAGGACTGGCAAAAAGTGCTCTTCACTGACGAGTCGCGGATTTGTCTCACCAGGGGTGATGGTCGGATTCGCGTTTATCGTCGAAGGAATGAGCGTTACACCGAGGCCTGTACTCTGGAGCGGGATCGATTTGGAGGTGGAGGGTCCGTCATGGTCTAGGGCGGTGTGTCACAGCATCATCGGACTGAGCTTGTTGTCATTGCAGGCAATCGCAACGCTGTGCGTTTCAGGGAAGACATCTTCCCTTATGTGGTACCCTTCCTGCAGGCTCATCCTTACATGACCCTCCAGCATGACAATGCCACCAGCCATACTGCTTGTTCTGTGTGTGATTTCCTGCAAGACAGGAATGTCAGTGTTCTGCCATGGCCAGCGAAGAGCCCGGATCTCAATCCCATTGAACACATCTGGGACCTGTTGGATCAGAGGGTGACGGCTAGGGCCATTCCACCCATAAATGTTCGTGCCTTGGTGGAAGAGTGGGGTAACATCTCACAGCAAGAACTGGCAAATCTGGTGCAGTCCATGAGGAGATGCACTGCAGTACTTAATGCAGCTGGTGGCCACACCAGATACTGACTGTTACTTTTGACCCCCTCTTTGTTCAGGGACACATTATTCCATCTCTGTTAGTCACATTTATGTCTCAGTTGTTGAATCTTATTTTCATACAAACATTTACACATGTTAAGTTTACTGAAAATAAGCGCAGTTGACAGGGAGAGGACGTTTCTTTTTTTGCTGAGTTTAGAATATGCCAATAATCTTGTCTTGTTACATTCACAATGCATGTCCACTTATGACAACATATGGAGCATGTTGATAACCAATGGCTGTATCCCCAGAGTGTTTGAGTCTGTCTGCGTGTTATTGTCCTTACACTCCATGCACTAAAACTGTTTTGACTGGTGCAGTGACAACATTGCACATACCAGAAAACACAACCGTTTCAGCGCATGATGACAGGAAAGGCAATAGGAGAGCACACCACCAGCGATCCACATGATTCTTATGTCTATGGCAACCACTGCATAACAGGACCAGGATTGAAATATCCCTCAGCAAATGATTCACAGTTAGTGCTAAACGATTAGTGCTTTTTGAGGTCGGTTCGGGTTCGGTTTGATTATATAAAAAAATAAAATCAAGGTTTTGGATTATTTGGGTTGTATGCTGTAATTCAGAATAAAACAATGAATCAAAGTCCCATGATGGTAGTGACTGCTCATTACTGCTTATCACTTATTAACCATTTATTCACAATTTCAGTTGTGTATATTACATTTGATTTATGACTTATTTCATTCCAAGTCAATAGCTCATCTCTATAGAGCTGCTGCATATGCTTTCTGACAAAATCTCTATTTTGTAGTTCAAAGTAAATAAGGCATACTTTTATGACTGCTGAATACCAACTATCAATCACTTAGAATAGATCATTTATTTTCAGGTGGAGATACCTCGGGAAGTAACAACTGCTCTCTATATCCCCCTAATGATTGTGCATTCTTCTGCCTCTTCTGTAGCAGGCATAAAAGAAAGACCGAGCAAGTAAATGTGCAATGGATAATGGTCATTGTAGTTAATTACGTTAAGTAGAATATTGGCCTTTTGGAAACTACAACTCCCTACTACATTGCACAGTTCAAGCAGGATCTGATTTATCTCTAGAGAAACTGTGCAATGGGCACAGAAAACAAAAAAATGGAATTCAAATAATTGAACCCAAGTAGGTGAATTTGTTGTTTAAAAAAACGTAAAATAACTGACCCCTCGGTTAATCGCTCAGCAATATTCACAGTTCAAAATGTCTGTATGATATGTAAGAAATACTCTTGTTTTACTGGTTAAGACTGTAGTTGAACTGTGGGACAGGGCTGCTGAAGGTTAGGGTTTATGGTCCTGGGCTGCCATTGGGAGGTTGTCAGTCACTCTCCCTGGGACTGCATCTGCTTACAAAAGGCCTCAAACTGCTGCTGCTCCAGCTCTGTCATCACCTTATTCAGGGCGTAGATCTAAAATACACACAACAATGAAGATCAGCCAACTAGTAGTGGCATCATAAAGCATGGGCAAAGGTTGTGTGTAGGGTAACTATTGTAGGTTATCCTTATCACTGAAACATGTCATTTGACCTCTGCAGAAGCTTGAGCAGTTTGAACTAATTCAACCATCCATGGAATTGCAGCCAGTTATAGCCTGTGTACTGTCAAATGACATGTTTGACAGACGTGGGAAAAGACGGACCATTTAACCAACTCTTGTCATTTAGCTAGTTTGAAAGAAACGGCCACCCAAGCAAGCCATTGTGACTTTACCTCTGCCCGTTGTCGTTGTTTCAGTTCCTGCTGGGCGGATTTCTGCTTGGCCCTGTCGCCGCGTGTAGGAGTGGAGTTCAACTTCGCTTTGTCTTTGCGACAGGTGGGCTCCATGGTTACTGACTGACAGCCACCACAGCACAACGACTCGATCAACTCAACCTGAAGTAAGATTACGCTTTCAATCACGTGAACATTTGAACAAATAACTAATGGACAGTGCGATCAACAATTTATACTACTGTGTCCACAAACACACACACACGGTAAGCTGCCATCTTTGCTACCTAACCTAAATTAACTACTGTAGCTAGCATTCCAATTCTAACGTTAGCAACTAACGTTAGTCGGAGAGCACTTAAACTCGCCAGCTAGCTAGCCACAGCTTTAGCACAAACACATACAATCAAATTACGTTTATTTGAAAGGTATCTGGTATTAAAAACACTTACGTTCAATAAGAGCTCAGATTGTCAACACAGAAAGTGCAGACAACAACAGTCGCCTGTTCAAACACTGAGGTGTAAAACAGCTGTTTGGAAGGAAACCGTGTGTAACCAGAAAATAACCCCGGAATGGTTGTCATAACACGTACCAACGTTGGTTCCTACCTGAGATAGCTGTTATTTCCATTCAAGTTAACGGCAAAATAACGTCGGTATTTAGTTTTATTTATTCACATTAGAATAACCACTTAACGTGTCCAGTTTTTAATCGCATAAATCTAATGAGCTTTTGCAGTTTATATCAGAGGACGAAAGTCTATACAGATGACTAATAATCGACCAAAAGATGTCACTCTTGCCCCACTGATAAAACAATAATTTACAGTATTGAACATAACATAAATATCCAATTGTATAGGTTACCTTAGTCTATTTGGGTGAAAGTGGATGTCACATGATGTATACACATACATACATACATACATACATACATACATACATACATACATACATACATACATACATACATACATCTGCCAAAATAATGGAAAGACTTGAGTAAATGAGAGATACAAAATATATTGAAAGCAGGTGCTTCCACACGTGTGGTTCTTGAGTTAATTAAGCAGTTAACGTCCCATTATGCTTAGGGTCATGTATAAAAATACTGGGCAGGCCATCATTTTGGCTACGCACCTATAGGATGAGAATGCCCCCATCCACAGGGCACAAGTGGTCACTGAATGGTTTGACGAGCATGAAAACAATGTAAGGCATATGCCATGGCTGTATCAATCACCGTATCTCAACCCAACACTGAGACATCATTTTCCACCACTATCAACCAAACACCAAATTATGGAATTTCTGGTGGAAGAATGTTGTCGTTTCTCACCAATAGAGTTCCAGATACTGGCTTGTGGTGGCCCAACGCCCTATTAAAACACTTGATGTTTTCCTCTATTTTGGCAGTTTCAGTGTGTGTATACACACACACAGTGTACAAAACATTAGGAACACCTTCCAATTTTTGCCCTCAGAACAGCCTCAATTCATCAGGGCATGGACTATAAGGTGTCAAAAGCATTCCACAGTTGTGTCAAGTTGGCTGGCTGTCCTTTGGGTGGTAGACAATTCTTGATACACAAGGGAAACTTAAGAGTAGGGGAAAACCCAGCAACGTTGCAGTTTCAATTGTTTCAAGGCTTAAAAATAATTACTTAACCTGCCTCCTCCCATTCATCTACACTGATTGAAGTGGATTTAACAGGTGACATCAATAAGAGATCATAGCTTTTACCTGGATTCACCTGGTCAGTCTATGTCAGGGCTGCCCAACCCTCTTCCTGGAGATCTACTGTCCTGTTGGTTTTCGGTCCAACCCTAATTTGGAATATCTGATTCAGCTAGTTCAGGTCTTGTTGAGCAACTAATTAGTAGAATCAGGTGTGTTAAATTAGGGTTGGACTGAAAACCAACAGGACGGTAGATCTCCAGGAAGAGGGTTGGACTGAAAACCAACAAGAGGGTCGATCTCCAGGAAGAGGGTTGGGCAGCCCTGGTCTATTTCATGGAAAGAGCATGTGTTCCTAATGTTTTGTACACTCACAAAACTCGGTTTCATGCTGTAAAATATTTTACAGTTCACAGATCACCTCATCCACAGCTCTGTACATCTGTGGTGTGGATGCCTGTGAGTGTTAGGAGGAGAAAGCTGCAGGCCTCTGTGTGGATATTTTTTTTCTCTATTCTATTATATTCTTCCTTCTAAATGCATGGGAAAGTACATTTTTTATGAGTGTCTGATCAGTGAAGTGAGGAATGTGGATAGGAGAGATTCTGTGAACAAGCAGATAGCTTCTTCCTGAAGCTGGGACAGTTTAATGCCTTACTGAACTCAGCTTTGATTACCTAGGTGCCATCATTCAATAACTTAATTTGGGGGCTGTTTGGTAGGTGTTTATCTTTGTGAAGGAGGAGAAGATGAGTGTGTATGTGTGTGTACGCGTAAATATGTGCTTAATCTGAGAGTGGCTTGACTGAGAGTATGTCTCAGGCTGGGAGCCTTTGTTATCCCTGGAGATTCAATATGTTCATGAGTCTACTGTCGCCAAGGAGACAGGCATACTCACATATAAACCCCCACAGACCACCCAGACCCACCTGTCACACACACACACACACACACACACACACACACACACACACACACACACGGGGGTGGCCCAGTATAGGTTCATCACCATGGCAACACAAACATCCATTACTGTATAGAACAGAATAAGACACTGAGTCTTATGGGAGAATCTTCTGAGAACACATTTCTCTTCATGAATGTCCACGTAGACTTGATGATATCACTGATGGTGAGGCTGGGGGGGGGGGTGTTTGTGTGTGTTTTGTAGTGAACCTGTAGAAGTTGGCATGTGTGTCCTCTTGCAAGGCTGTGTCAGATTTATCACGCCGCATTCCTATGGAAGTCCAATGGAATTCCGATGGCATTCCGATGGTTTACCTGGATTTCATCCCCAAACTCAAAAGAGTGCTCACCCTGGAATAATACAATATCCTGAAAGGAACAACTGATCCCAAACACATACACAAGCGCACACACACGCAGTGGGATTCTGTTGGTAGAAATGTGGAGGAGTGAGTAAGTAAAGAAGAAGAGAGAGGAGGGGTAGAGAGGTAGAGAGAGGAGGGGTAGAGCAGAAGAGAGAGGCAGGGTAGAGAGGAAGAAAGGAAGAGGGAGGAAGGGTAAAGAAGAGAGGTAAAGAGAGGAGGTAAACAGAAGACGTAGAGAGAGATGAGGTGGAAAGAGGAGAAATGTAGAGAGGCGAGGTAGAAAAGGGGTATTATGGGGTGAGGAGCAGAGGAGGGGTAGATAAATTAAAGGTAGGGAGGAGGAGGGTATAGTGGTGTGACTCTGTTAGGAGCGTTGTTGATCTATATCAAATTCAGGGGAAGCGTCACTCTGACGCCTCTTTCACACGACCTACACAGGCACCTTCAACCATCCACATACACTGCCTTACCACAGCCTCCCAAGCCTGCCAGTCTGCTCTGATGCCAACACACACATACACAAGCAAGCACATACAGATGTAGGATCTTAATTTGAGCGAGTTTGCTACAGCAGGAAAATAATCCTGCAGCAACAGGAAATGTAAATTATTATGTGGATTATATATCATGGAGATTTTTGTAGAGGTTTATACATTTTGAAACTTCAAATACACTACAAGTTTGCATTTCCTGCTTTGCAATCTGTAGGTATACATACACAGCATGTCATTCAGCACAACACACACTCAGTCCATCAATCCTAAAAATAACTTACTGGGTTGACCGTGCCTAAAATAACTTTCTAACTGAGCCTCTGTCTCTCTCTCTCTCATGCATGCACGCACATAGACACAGAGTTGCTCCCTCTCCACACCTGCCCCGCAAACAGAGCGAGATGTGTCGCCATCACAAACAGCGCAGCACCAGCCGGCAGGAAATAGGTTAGGAACGACCTGACGAGCCGGGGTCAGCTCGCTTCTGCCAGCTCTGTCAGGGTGGATATTAGACTGCATTGCCACACACACACATTCTCCCATATACTGTCCGTATATTACTCTCACTTTCTCTCTCTGTCTCTCTCACACACACACACACACACACACACACACACACACACACACACACACACACACACAAAGACACTAATGTTAATGTAACTTAGCACAGGTGGTTCAGAGATGCTTGCGTGATGACAACCTAACATGTTGTCTGAAAACTTGTGTGTGCTCCCCTAGCTAATGCCTAGGCTTAAGCTCAGTAAGGTAGGCTAGCAAAGTCATGTTGCAGACAAGCCAGGTTTCGATATTTGGTAGGTGAATGCTATTTATATACAATGCAAGAGATGATTCTGGATCTAGAGGTTGTATTTACAAAAATATACACATGATATAAATAATTGATCACATTGATATTGCGCCTTTCCAGGTGCTCTAAGCGATGTAAGGGTGGGAAATTCACCACATCCACCACCAATGTGTAGCACCCACTTGGGTGATGCACAGCAACCATTTGTGCCAGAACACTCACCACACATCAGCTATCAGGTGGAGAGGTGAGGAGTGATATAAGCCAATTAGGAATGATGGGGATGATTAGGTGGCCATGATGGAAATGGGACAAGGTTGGGAAATTTAGCCAGGACAGCAGTGTTGTTGGTCCGATTGTGTGGGAATGGCGCTTTGTTCTGGCTGAAGCTAGACAGTTGTTTCTGTTCTGGCAGTTGTTTTTGGAGTGCCAGGTTGATCGGGAGGAGGTGATGGCTGTGAGTTGGCTGGGCTGGATATTGCAGAACTTAAGATTGTGTTTAAGGTTGTCTTTGAAGCGCTTTTTGGGTTGGCCTGTCTTCTGGTGCCCGTGCTGTAGCTCGCCAAAGAAGATATTTACATTTACATTTAAGTCATTTAGCATTCTTGGGAGACGGTGTTGGGGCATCCTGATGGTGTGGTTGGTCTATCGGAGCTGTGCCTTAATGATCTTAGCCCCAATGCTGGTGTTGTTAGATATCTGCAGTACCTCCCAGGTTGGACACATTGTCTTGCCACCAGATACCCATAATAGATCTTAGAGATTGTGTGTGGAATATCTTCAGCTGCTTGACGTGAAGTTGGCTTTAAGTTTTACAGCCATACAGCAGGGTTGTGATCACTACAGCATGATATATTTTTATCTCTGTGGAAAGAGTGAGGGTGTATGGTTAAGTATCCTGTTCCTCAGCCTTCCCAATGACTGGCTTGCTTTCAGGATTCTGCTTATTATATATTGGTTGAGTGAGCTGTCCTTGGAGATGGTGCTCCCCAGATATGTGAAGTGGTCGACATTCTGGAGCTCAGATCTACTGAGGTGGATGCTGGGCGGTCAGTGGGTTGGACATGGGTGATAGTTGACTGAGGACTACAGTTTTTTCCAAGCTGATGGTAAAACCAAAACTCTGGTAAGCTTCATCAAAGCAGTCTGCCAAAGACTGGAGGTCTACCCCTGTGTGCATGAGGAGGGCACTGTCAATGGTGAAGATATTCTTGTATTTTGGTTTTTGCTCGAAGCCCGCGCAGGTTGTAGATTGAACCATCATCCCTGTATCTGATGCGGATTCTTTTTTTGAGGTCCTTAGTAGCGTGGATGAGGACGGCAGTGAAAATTATGTTAAAGACCACCGGGCCCAAGATACATCCTTGCTTCATACTGTTGGAGATGGGAAGGCTTCAGAGATGTCACCACCACAGCGGATCTGGCCTTGCATTCAATGGAGCTGAGTATTAAACAGAGCGGTTTCTGTTTTCTTCCTAGAATTGTGACTCTAACTTTTTAATGGTTTAAGCTACAAAATATTTTGACCCCATATGTGTCTTCTGTTTTCCTCAGAACCCCTTAGAACAGAGTGGACAGGACCAGGCAGTAAATCAGACTGGTTTAAGAAGAACATTATCAATGATGATGTTCTTTTCTACACAGAAGATCATTCACAATTTGTGCCTAATGTTTTCCTGAACTTCCTTTCTGATGCATTTTAAGCCATACTTCCTTCAGATTGAAATATTATTACAAATCAGTCTGAAACTTTTTTTGACATAGAGGGGTTATTTCGTAAGCCAAACCGTTTGGACACTACAGAGTTATCCGCTGTATCTCAGCCACCTTCCACCACAGATGCGGAAGGCCGCAGTTGACAGATGTGGAGACGCAGCCCATGCAAAATAACAGAAATCTCTGGCTTAGACAGATGGATTTCGATGAGGACTTTCTTTATTATGCTAATTTGATTTCCGTGGGGGCACGGACATGAACTCTAGGGGTTAATTAATGCAGGGAAACTGAAATCTGTTTTACATCATTTCTACCAGCATGTCACCTGTGTAACTATAAAACTCTAAATCACCTTTACTCCACACACAGAAACGCATACAAAGCTCCCCCTCGCCCTCCACTTGGCAAATCTGACCATAACTCTATCCCCCTGATTCCTGCTTTCAAGCAAAAAGTCAAACAGGAAGTACCAGTGACACGCTCAATACGGAAGTGGTCAGATGAAGCAGATGCTAAGCTACAGGACTGTTTCAATAGCACAGAATGGAATATGTTCCGGGATTCATCCGATGGCATTGAGGAGTTTACCACAGCAGTCACCGGCTTCATTAATAAGTGCATCGACGGTGTTGTCCCCACAGTGACCATGCATACATTTCTCAACCAGAAGCCATAGATTACAGCCAACATCTGCACTGAGCTAAATGCTAGAGCGGCTGCTTTCAAGGAGAGGGACGCTAATCCGAACGCTTATAAGAAATCCCGCTATACACTCCGACGAACCATCAAACAGGCAAAGTGTCAATACAGGACTAAGACTGAATCCTAATAAACCGGCTCTGACGCTCGCCGGATGTGAGCTGCCCAGTGACGAGAGCCTACCAGAAGAGCTAAATGCCTTCTATGCTCGCTTCGAGGAAAACAGCACTGAACAATGCATGAGCTCACCAGCTATTCCGGACGAGTGTGTGATCACGCTCTCCGTAGCCGATGTGAGTAAGGACCTTTAAACAGGTTAACATTCAAAAGGCCCTGGGGCCAGATGGATTACCAGGATGCATACTCAGCGCATGCGCTGACCAACTGGCAAGTGTCTTCACTAACATTTTCAACCTCTCCCTGATCCAGTCTGTAATACCTACATGTTTCAAGGAGACCACCATAGTCCCTGTGCCAAAGAATACCAGGGTAACCTGTATAAATGACTTTTGCCCCGTAACACTCACACCTATAGCCATGAAATGCTTTGAAAGGCTGGTCATGGCTCACATCAACACCATCATCCTAGACACCCTGTACCGCTACGGAGGGTTGTGCGTGAGGCCCAGTACCACAGGGGGGCTGAGCTTCCTGCCATCCAGGACCTCTATACCAGGCGGTTTCAGAGAAAAGTCCTAAAATTGTAAAAGACACCAGCCACCCTAATCTACCGCACGGCAAGCAGTACCAATGCACCAAGTCTGGAACCAACAGGACCCTGAACAACCCCCAAGCCATAAGACTGCTAAATGGTTAGTCCAGATAGCTATTTGGTTAACTATTTAACTATCTGCATTGACCCTTTTTGCACTAAAGTTTTTGAGTCATTACATAACCTGCTGCTGTTTATTATCTTTCACTTTATTCCTAGTTATATGTACATATCTACCTCAATTACCTCGTACCCCTGCACATCAACTCGGTACTGGTACCCTGTGTATATAGCCAAGCTATCGTTAGTCATTGTGTTTTATTACAGGTAGCCTAGCGGTTAAGAGCATTGGGCCAGTAACTGAAAAGTCGCTGACTACGTGAAAAAAATTGGTCTGTGCCCTTGAGCAAGGCACTTAACCCTAATTGCTCCTTTAAGTTGCTCTGGATAAGAGCGTCTGCTAAATGACAAAAATGTAAAATTATTACTTTTATTATAACGTGTATTTCTTTTCTATTATTTCTCTATTTGCTTTCTCTCTACATTGTTGGGAAGGGCCAGTAAGTAAACATTTCACTGTTAGTCCACACCTGTTGTTTACGAAACATGTGACGAACACAATTTGATTTGACTCTTCCAATCATATGAATGCTCACAGCAAGGGCATGTCTGCATGATGCTGATGAGGGCCCCCTTGCTGGACTTCTCTATCCTGTATGTTCGGCTGCAAACAGAATATCTCTCACACAACTTCAGCATGCAATCGTATGAGGTGGTGTGGACCGGGAGGGGGCTGTGACAGGGTGATATAATAGACAGCCAAATGGTAAATTGCATTTTGCTCTGAAGAAAGGACAAAGCTTTTTGCTAATGCACTTCACATCCAAAATGACTGTACTAGTTGTATCTTCTTGGCTGGGAAGTCTGGTATTTTTTAATACAACTTTTCACATTTCACATAGCACACTTTACCTGTCGTTGTTGATGAAGCCGTCTGTGTTCTCAGGGCAGTAACTCAAGTCACTATCAGAGGCCTCATTATGGCGTGTCCTCTCATAGGAGTCAAGGGAGACTGGCAACAATGGAAGAGGTGTCACAAGGCTACTTGTGTCACATGACACACTTTTATTCTGAGGTCTTGCCTGACAAGCTGTGAAAATAGTGAACATTGAATGAAATTATTTTTTTTTGGGGGGGGGGGGGGGATGTGTTAAACCATTGCAATCACATTGCTGGACATGTTATGATAAACACCTTTGCTCATTCTGGTAGGTTCCGGCATCCGTTCATGACCAGGGGATCAGTCTGGCACCTAACTGTGCGCTTTGTCTAACAGAAAAACAGGGTCAATGATTGTCATCATGCCTCAATTATAAACATAGCTCGAGAAATAACAATATCTCGTTTGGAAGCTAATTCTATGCTTTACAGATGTAGACTGACTGGCTCCAGATTGGATTAAATTCAGGTTGGTGACGCCGTTACACTATGCAACCAACTGTGAATTGTTTTGCTATGGCCCTGGGATGGTTTGAGTTTGTTGCTGCTAGTCAGACATGAGTTAGTTAGTACCACCATAGCTGAATACAATATTTATTTGTGCCCTAGACATAGGTTGCACCTCGTAGGCTAATGTGACTGTTTCGTCTAAATTACACTAACTTAGAGTGGCATGGAAATATGATGACATTGCTAAAGTAGACAAATAATTAGAAGGAAACAATTTTGCCATATTATGATGTCAAATTTACTCTAGGGAGATGGCAATGTTGCCATTACTCTTACTAACAAAGTTTGTAAAAAGCTAAAATACGGTGGTCCCCTCAATCTTAGTTAGCTTGCTAAAGTTAAACTGCATCTAAAGTCAATAAGGTGACATCATCATGACATTCTTTTGAAATGTTATTGTTTTTCCAAGCCAAATCCAAGTTGTATTAAGGTAGGCTAATGTTAGCCAGCTAGCTAGCTAGTTAGGTAGCTAGCTAGTTGGTAGCTAACGTCAGCTATGCTAGTGATGATAGTGATAATGATTACCAAAATATACTTATACCATTGCGTTGTTGAATACTGGTTTCTGATTGGCTTGAAGGGCATTCTAGAGCGTGCATTATTTCCTTATAGCACACTGTATATTTGCATGGTAGAATTCAATGGCTATAGTTAATCTGCTTTTGAAAGCAGAAGTCAAATTGAAAACATTATTGGCATTGTTGAATTCAATTTTCATAATAGCAAGCCAGGACTGTTGGTTTGGTTAGCTGGTCTAGCTAGTCTGTTTGTTTAGTTACCAAGGCAACTACAGTCACTATCTAGTAAACTTGGTAGCTACTTCAGTAGATGTTGAATACATTTCTACTGGCAAATGAACACATTTCTAGTGGTAATTGTGTTAAATTATAGCCTTGGTATAAAAGGGATAATCAACTGGGGGCTCTATGTGTTGTCTGGAAAATAATGCAACTCCGTGGAAGGTTAATTCCACTCCGCTAGAGAGTTGTGGAACACACCTTCCAAGTCATTCATTTTTTCCCGTAGAACACATAGCCCCTCGTTGATTATCTCTTACATAACCAGACACATATCCAGTGGTCTATGGTCTAGCTACCGGTATACTCAGCACCACTGGAACAATGAACTCAAACCACCTGTTCCGCATGCAAACAAACCATAGTTGTTGGCTGTACATCCTGCTGGAAGCATGCATTGTGTAGGGCTTTTCAGTCTCAAATGGCTGTGATCCTTTGAACGCCGGTGGTTGGGGACGGCGAAACAACGGAGCCCCATTCAATGAAGGGAAGCGACGTGAGCGGAGGGGCGATTTGCACGTGGAGCTTGGCAAAAGGGGGCATGATTTGTTGATAATGGTTATCCAAACCCAACCTTCATTTACTCCTTGTGATGGACGGCTGTTCCAAGCTCTGTTTTAGAGGAGACTGACTTTATGACCAAAATTATCCTATTTACACTTTGTAGTCAATTTTTAAACTAAAATAAATATCAGAACTTATATCGATACCACATATGCCACTTTCAAATGGATTAGTTGGTTTTTAGGGGCAGTTACTCTAACATTTCTAAATCATTTCAATAATATGATAACAAGATGAAGGTGTTTGAGTTCACCCAATATACTGTATAAAGCACAATGTTTGATGGGACTAGCGAAAGCGTAGTTCATTTAGTAGGCAATGCTTGTACCAAACAGTCAGTCTGTTTGTGTAGGAAGAAATGGAGGGCAATGTCTGACCGGATATTTAGCAGGCATGTGATGTCGAAGCTATTTACATGAGCAGCTTTTCAGCTCAGCCAGTATGAGGCTCATTCAGTTAAAGGGTCACTCTTATCTGGACTGACTTAAGGAGGAGGTTCTTCTGTTTTCTGTCTCTTTTTCCATCTCTCCCACCTCTCCCCTCTCTCTCCCCTTTTTTTCATTCCCTATGTCTGTCTCGTCTGTCTGTCTTTTCTCTTCTCTCTCTCCTCCTCCTTCCGCCCCTATTCTCTCTCTCTCTCTCTCTCTCTCTCTCTCTCTCTCTCTCTCTTCCTCTCTCTCTCTGTCTGTCTCTCTCTGTTAAAATAGGAGTGGTAGCCAGGCAGGCAGGCTGGATTGTCCTGGAGACTGAGAGACTTTAGACCCTAATCTCCCGTCTCCTCTTCCCCTGTACACACACAGACACACACTCACCCACCCCCAACCATGGCTGTGTGTGTTTGTTTTTTAAAATGATATTGTATGTTATGTGGTCTCCCCTCTGGTGTTTGGTTAATGCATCTTGTGTATGCTATACTGCGTGTATATTTATGATAATGTATGTTACTCACAGACAAACACACCCACAAACATCTGGTGATCACAGAGCACAGAGCAGGCTTTTATAAGGTTTTATCTCCATTGTTGGTTCACAATCAAGTACAACAATTAACTTGTGTTTTTCAGAATTAGCTACCGTTCTCTCTCTCTCTTTCAGACTTACACACACACACACACACACACACACACACACACACACACACACACACAGTCCCTGTGGATAGGACACACTCCACTGGTTTCCTGATACAAGATCTGCTTGTAAATTGTGATGCCCCCTAACCCATACCATATCAACCCCTAACCTTATCAACCTTGCTCCTTACACCCCCTCATCTACCCCTCTCACACTTTAACTCCTGCGCTGTCTGGTGTGGGGTGGAAGAGGTTGGAGGGGTGGAGAGGTGGAGGTGGGGGGTGAACAGGCCTCTCTTTAAGCCTGTGTGGGAGACAGCAGGGCCAGTGTGTTTGGGCTGGCGAGCCCAAGGCTTCAGCCCCGGCCTCCTCTCTTCCCCAGGAGCTGCTTCTCATTAGAGCTGTTTGTTTTGGCAGCGGCCTGGTGGCACTTAGCAGCTCCACGCACACACATGCATGCCCATGCTCAAACACACACACAAACACACATGCGACGTACACGCGTGCACACTATTTGTTTTGGCAGTGGCCAGGTGGCACTTAGCGGAGCTGCGCCACATTAGCAATCAGGCTAACACACCACCATGTTTATGTTTGCAGAGCCCGGACAAAACACACACCTTTTTCTCTATCTCCCTTAGCTCTCTCCAAACTCTACTCACACACACACATGCACACGCACAGACACACACACACAGGCCAGCATGCCTCACTGTGTTTTTATGTTTGCTGAACACTGACACCCGTTTGGTTTAGATAGAATTGATAATACACTAAAAAGAGCCTGTCAGTCCTGCCTACTCGTGCCAGGAGAAAAACACACTACACTTACACACACACACACACACACACACACACACACGCGCGCGCGCGCACGCAACACTACATGCATACGAAACACAGTGTAGAAAACAAACTCAGTGTTCTCTCCTCTCCCAGAGTGTTATTTGGACACTAACCCTCCCAATTTTCTGTCTGGGTCAGGCTGTGGACAGCGGCTTGTGTTAAGGTTGGTGTTAGGGATTCGGTTTCTCTGGCTGTTTCTCTACACACACCAGGAATGTGATAAACAATACACACATTCTTGGGAGCTGGCACACACACACACATTTGGCTGACTCTGGCCAAATGAATACACACTCAGTTTTACATGAGGAATTCTCCAGTTTCCCAAATAGAGAGTCAGGACCCACCGATGGTTTTTGGATTGTGGGCAGAAACATTGATTTTGTTTATCGATGGGTCACTGGAAAATTTTAAATGCTTTTGACGGCTGACACAGTATTAAAAGTTTGAGAACCAGCTTTAGTCACATGGATGCAAGGAAGCTTGATATCTAAAAGTGCCTTTAGGGGTAAATTGTGAAAACTGTCATGTGTAGGATGTTGCTGGCACGTGTCTAAATCCTATCCATAATAGTATTCTTCATAAACCATGGCCTCGAGGGCATTATGGTGATTTGGATGTAGTTCATTAGCAGATACGTGTGTATTAGCCTTGTGTAGGAGTTTGTCAAAACGAGGTGTGAGGTCAGAGGGTCAGTGTTCGAAGGGACGACTGAGGACCCTGTTTTACCCAGCATTCTCCAGTCAGACCCAGCTGTGAAAACACATGCACATACACTCACAGGGGAGCCAGGTGTCTCTGCATGAATAACCTCAGTGTGTCCTACCTACACACGCACACACACACACACACGCACACACACACACACACACACGTCCATCACCTCATACAGCACCCACAGTAAAGCTGCTCAGCCACTCAACTGTCATCTGCTGGCTTGCTCTCGAGGGAGCAGTGGGTTAGTCGATGCCGGAGCGTTAAGACCAAACACTCCTAATTGAAGAAGATGCTTACAGGCCTTCCTCTGTGTGTGTGTGTGTGTGTGTGTGTGTGTGTGTGCGTGTGTGTGTGTGTGTGTGTGTGTGTGTGTGTGTGTGTGTGTGCGCACGCATGCATGCATTTTAACAGTGCAAGTCCTGGTAGACAGTCAGGTAGTGTCCCGTTGGGGCAGCACCACTATAGGGTCTAAACAAAAATGTACCTGAGCTAATGAAATAACAACATTCAATTTCGTTATTCATTTGAAAAGGGTCCGCTCATTTTTCAACCTACTGTGCAACAGTCTCTGAATCTCTCTATCCTGAATGCAGTTGGGTTGGTAGCAGCCCAGTTTCTGGGGTGGATTATTTTACTTGTTCTGACTCTGCAGCCAACTATGTGTCCCAATCTGACATTGATGTGTGCGTATGTCTGTGCTAGGGTTGAATGGCGGTTACCGAGATTTACCAGGATTTACAGCCCAAAACCACTCCCTTTTCCCGGGATAAATAACTGTGAGAAACCGGTAAATTATAGTAAATTATTTATATGAACAGCATGGCATGACATGGAACTTAAATTATATGCAATGTCTAAATCTGTCTTCTCTACAGCCTCTGCGTGATGAATCAATGATCAGGGTGGGGACAGACCATCTCAGTATGGAGCTCAATTCACAATCCATGTAGACCTATCATCTCATCATCTTTTTTCTTCTGACAGGTAGGCCTACATTTTTTGCAGCATAGTCTATGCTACAGAAATATAAAGACTGAATGTGCGTCTTATTTACCCGTCTCCCATCTGGCTTTCGGGGGTCACCCTGTTTTTAATTGTAAAAATGTAAAAATAATAATTGGTGGTGCAGTTTTAAAACAGCCTATCACTCGATTATCTTTGCTATAAATCAGTGCACGCGCGAGCACTCTCTTGCAGGCTCTCTCTCCATCAACTCCATTCCAATTGCATCCAAAATAGATAATCCTGTTCCAGATTGATATATATCCCTATATATAGATGTTCTAGCCTACCTCTTTCAGGTAATAAATTCAATGCAGTATTAGCCTTATATTTAACTAATTAATGATGTGTTATGCATAATAAGCTTCTAAATTATAGCCTCTGTTTCTTGCGCAATATGCAAGCACCTGTGCCTCGCTGGCCTTTCCTTAAGAAATGCTCCTTAGCTCTTGGAGTCCCATACAGGAAAAGCTAGACTAGAATAGCTTTCTGGACATTATTGTTTCTTACATTTCTTATATCAATTGACTATTCGAAGAGGGACGCAAGCTCTTTTTTGCTGAATGTTAAATACAGCAGCCAATAGAACTCAAGGATAGTTTGAAAGAAGCG
This sequence comes from Salmo trutta, assembly GCF_901001165.1. Lineage (NCBI taxonomy): Eukaryota > Metazoa > Chordata > Actinopteri > Salmoniformes > Salmonidae > Salmo > Salmo trutta. Next base: position 35,448,647 of record NC_042972.1, on the reverse strand, counting down.
CTAACGCGCGATGGCGGTGACCTATAGCAGTTGTTTATTCAGACCCATAACCATTCAATCTTCGTGAAGGGAAGTGAAAACCTTTTGCATCTAATTCTAGTCCTATATTATTCAAGGGATGTGATTTGAATGATGAAGATAAGGAGAATGAAACTTATTTAATTGAACTGTTGAAAGCGAGGAAGGAATAAAGCAACAATAGAGAGATAAAAGGGAGGTAGGCTAATAACATTAGGGGAAATATTATGAAATGTGTATATGCATCAGCCTACTAATTATACAAATAGGCCCTATTATATTTAAAAATGTTGTTAACGTAGGGCTCATTAAATGTGGTTAACGTAGGGCTCATTAAATGTGGTTAACGTAGGGCTCATTAAATGTGGTTAACGTAGGGCTCATTAAATGTGGTTAACGTAGGGCTCATTAAATGTTGTTAACGTAGGGCTCATTAAATGTTGTTAACGTAGTGCTCATTAAGTGTTGTTAACGTAGGGCTCATTAAATGTGGTTAACGTAGTGCTCATTAAATGTCGTTAACGTAGGGCTCATTAAATGTTGTTAACGTAGGGCTCATTAAATGTGGTTAACGTAGGGCTCATTAAATGTTGTTAACGTAGGGCTCATTAAATGTTGTTAACGTAGGGCTCATTAAATGTTGTTAACGTAGGGCTCATTAAGTGTTGTTAACGTAGGGCTCATTAAGTGTTGTTAACGTAGGGCTCATTAAATGTGGTTAACGTAGGGCTCATTAAATGTGGTTAACGTAGGGCTCATTAAATGTGGTTAACGTAGGGCTCATTAAATGTGGTTAACGTAGGGCTCATTAAATGTGGTTAACGTAGGGCTCATTAAATGTGGTTAACGTAGGGCTCATTAAATGTGGTTAACGTAGGGCTCATTAAATGTCGTTAACGTAGGGCTCATTAAATGTTGTTAACGTAGGGCTCATTAAATGTGGTTAACGTAGGGCTCATTAAATGTTGTTAACGTAGGGCTCATTAAATGTTGTTAACGTAGGGCTCATTAAATGTTGTTAACGTAGGGCTCATTAAGTGTTGTTAACGTAGGGCTCATTAAGTGTTGTTAACGTAGGGCTCATTAAATGTGGTTAACGTAGGGATCATTAAATGTCGTTAACGTAGGGATCATTAAATGTTGTTAACGTAGGGCTCATTAAATGTGGTTAACGTAGGGCTCATTGAATGTGGTTAACGTAGGGCTCATTAAGTGTTGTTAACGTAGGGCTCATTAAGTGTTGTTAACGTAGGGCTCATTAAATGTGGTTAACGTAGGGATCATTAAATGTCATTAACGTAGGGCTCATTAAATGTATGTAATATATGGCTCGTCAGGCATCAGGTTTGAATTTTCATGCTGATCAAAGCTCTAATCAAATCTAGACATATATATGCTTTATAATGCTCTTGAATGACACTTCCGGTTTTGGCATTAAATACCGGGTTACCTGGGAGAAAAGTGATTTATTCTCGGGATGGAACATTTGTAAAATACCGGGAAAATATTCAACCCTAGTCCATGTGTGTCTGTGTGTGTGTGTGTGTGTGTCTGTGTATGAGTGTGTGTGTGTGTGAGCGTGACGCTGAGTGTCAGTGGCGTTAAACAGGCAGGTGCTGCAGGTGTTGCAGATCTGCTTAAGGCCGTTTTGCTCTCTGAGCTGCGTTCAATGCGGGCGCTGTAAGTAATTGCTTGATTTGACTCTTTCAGCTGTTTTCCTCAGTGATTACGCCAGAGGGGTTTGCTTAAGGCTTGGAGCGTGACAGGTTCTGGAATTTCTCTCCCCAGAGCGAGAGAATCTGTCTTGGGTCACCAAGAGACTCCAGTTACAGAAGAGCAGCCCATTCAGAAGGTGATCCACCTTATCAAAACCCCTCACACGCACACACATACATGCACACTCAAACACACGGACACACAGACACCTGTACACAGACACACACACATCTCCTGTTACAGAGTTCTGCCTGTCAGTAAAACCCAGCAGCTTCTTTCTGATAGCAGAAAGGTAGATAGAGGATGGAAAAGACATTATAAACATTATAGATACAGTAAAGGTGGTGTTACATTGTTTCCACTAAGTGAACTCTAGCCAACCAGTCAGTGTTCTCCATCATTACTACCCTTTTTATCATCAACGCAACAGTCGGATGCTTATAAAATGTCTGCATTTTAGTCTGTCAATGTCTCCGTCTTCCAGTCTGTCCATCAGTTGGTCATGTATTCTGATGCTAGGTGGTTTCAGTTAGTCTCTCTCACTCTCTCTCTCTTTCTCTCCAAGTTAGCATGGCAACACTTCCTGCTGGGCTGAGCTGTGATTGGATGGTCAGGAGAACTGGCTGTGGCCGGAAATCAAGACTTTTGTCATGCTATGCTGCGTGTATCCACTCTGTACTCAACACAAATGCGTAAAATAGATTGTTGATGGTCTTTGGTTCAACATTATAGGGTAAAGGCGTTTCTGTGTGTTTCTGCTGAGCCTGCAACAAGCTGGGCCATGGGAGAGAGCATAACCTAAACTGGGAGAACGCCAGACAGAAAAACAGCAGATGAGGGGTGAAGAGGGTCCATTGACTGATAAAGTGAAGTAGCTTTGGCATGAGACTGGTGCCCTCAGCTCCTAGTGCCATGCATGCACACAAACACACATACACACGCCTTCAGGCTTGCACAAGCATGCGCACAAACACACATACACACGCATTCAGGCTCGCTCAAGCATGCGCGCTCACAAACACACACACTCACACACGCAATGAGTGAGTGTGGGCAATTTCATGGGACTATGCCCTCAGCCCCTAGTGCTGCGCTCAAACTCCTGAAGATAAAAGCCTTAAGGGCCCCTCTAATCTCTATACACCACCGGTGGTTGGGGCCACAAGGTGTGTGTGTTTAACCCACAGGGAAAAGGTGGGTGGGCAGTGGTTGTAGGTAGCTACTGACAAGCATCAACAAACACACACAACAACAGTCAAGCGCCAAGCCATCCACAGACCAGAACGAATAACCTCCTGCTCACTGCACTGAAGTCCCACAGAGCCACATCAATACGCAGGGAGACCCTTCTTAGTCCCTAAATGAACTGGAGATTTCATCTGGCCTAAGGCATAGGGGACCCAACAGCAGGAGAGTCTGTGACACAGTAGGGAGAGAGATAGAGAGAGACTTGTTTGGCAATGTTAACATATGTTTCCCATGTCAATAAAGCCCCTTGAATTTAATTGAATTGAATTGACAGGGAGAGAGAGGGAGAGATATACAGAGAGAGAGAGACAGAGATGGAGACGGAGACAGAGAGAGAGACAGATAGAGACAGATAGAGACAGATAGAGAGAGCAAGAAAGTTTCGAATTTTTATAAACCTGTATTTTAAATATTGGCACACTGCCTTTTCAGAAATTACACAACAAATGTGTCCTTCTTATATAAACATATAAAAAACGAATAAATAAAATTAAAAATAATTTACATTCAACTTATTAAATCAACAAAACATTATTTCCCCTCCTCCACAAAACATACCTCTCCATCATAAGTCAACTTCTCCTCAAACAATGGGAGGTCTTTTTCAGCCAAGAATAACTCAACATCCACTTTTATTCTCGCTTTTACTGATCCTTTAAAAACCCATCTTACATCCTTACTATATCCAATAACTATCTTATTTTTCCTACTCAGATTTTCAATAACAGTGTTATTGAAAATCTCCCCCACAGCTGTAAACGAAGACTCTAGTATTTCAAAGAGAGGCTTTATTCCCTCACACTCCATAAAACAGTGAAAAATTGTTCCTCTTATATTACAAAAAGGACATCCATCTCCAACATCTGAATTAATGACAGATACAAAAGCATTAACTGCAATGATGTCATGTAACACAGTCCATTGCATATCACCGGTAGCCTTTTGTAATGGTGGCTTGTACATTGCTCTCTATGCTGGCTTTACCTTGTCATCAAGGCCCAGTTTTACCCTCCAAGTAGTGTCTTTTCTATTTATCTTTATTTAAAACCTTGACACACCCCCTATATAACTTCTTCCCATTCACCTCATCCAAACCCACCTCTTCCAACCCTCTCAAATCCAGTACTAAAGCCTTTCTATCTGACTCTGGGGTATTTGGTGTAATCCTTAGACTTGGAAATGGGGCGTCTTCATCTTGTGCCTTTTTGTGTTAACTCCTGATGATAATCCACTCTTCTGCTGCCAGAGACTTCCTGCAACTTTCCAGCAGTTGTCCGGCAATCCTTTCCGACCTCACCCCCAAATGTTCAGCCACCCGTCCTCCATCCATTAATGTGGGCCCAGCCATGTCCATTAACTTCCCCTTAGGCTGATGATTTTGCCCTTCACCAGCATCTTGGAGAAATGTGGAACAGCTTCAGTTGTACAATCCAGTCTTGCCCCATAATACACCAGAGGTTCCTTCAACAGCCAATGCACTGACTCCGCCTTAGTGCGTCTGGACACCTTCATTATGCTCCACACCCTAAGAAGGCCTCTGTAAAACGGAGGTACTCCATCCCTAGAAATCTGGCTACTGTTAACCAAAAATAAAGCCTTCTTTAAATCTAATCCCCCTACCTTCTGTAATACCAGACCTGCCACCCCGCTCCACACCACATTTTTCGGTCCATAAAGAAACATTTGAATAAAGATGTACAAGACCTTGTCCCCCCTCCTCTTTTGACAAATACAAAACACTTTGTGGAACCCAATGATATTTATCCCCCAAAAAATCGACAAAAATTGTGTGTATCTTGGCCAGAAGCCAGACGGTGCCTCTAAACATGACAACCAATGCCACAGTGCAGAGACAACCACATTGTTAACAATAATAGTGTGCCCCCTGTATGACATATGAGATAGCAGCCAACATCATCTCCTCATCCTCCCTTCCACCATTTCAACCACCCCATTCCAATTTTTTGCCATTGTCCCCTCATCCCATAGGTACACTCCAAGATACTTGAAACCTCCAGACCATTTCCCAATCTGTAAAGCACTACTTTTCCCCCCCAATTTACCTTTGCAGAGGATATTCCCTTAAACCGATCAATTATGAGACTCAAACTATCCACCTCCACTTGATTTTTCAACAAAATAACTACATCATCAGCATATACTGAGAGACGAATAGGAGGAATATCCTCTAAATCCCCTTCAATGCGACTATAACGATACAGGGTGAGACCCAGATGCAGACACGGGAGGCAGATGGTTTGAGTCTCTGATATTTATTATAATCCAAGGGGCAGGCAAGAGCCAGGTTGTGGACAGGCAAAATATCAGAATCCGGGTCAGAATCCAGGCAGGCTCGAGGTCAGTGCAGGCAGAATGGTCAGGCAGGCAGGCAGGCTCAGAGACAGGGCAGGCAAGGGTCAAAACCGGGAGGACTAGAAAAACGGAGATTAGGAAAAAGCAGGAGCACAGGAAAAACACGCTGGTTGATTTGACAAGACGAACTGGCAACAGATTAACAGAGAACACAGGAATAAATACCTAGGGACTAATGGGGAAAACATGTGACTGCTGGAGATGGGTGGAGACAATCACAAAGACAGGTGAAATAGATCAGGGCATGACAGCGACTTCTAATGCTATTTAGTAGTGGCTCTATAGCGATGGCATACAACATTCCGGACAACGAACACCCCTGCCTTATTCTCTACATACTTTAAAAGGAGCACTCAAGCCACCGTTAACTTTCAATACACTTTCAATGTCACCATATATCACCCTGATCATGGCAATAAAACCAGAGCTGAAACCAAAAGCCTCAAAGTGCGCCATAGGTATTGATGTTCAACTCGGTCAAATGCCTTTTCCTGATCAATTGAAATTAGACCAGCATCCAACCCAATAGCCCTAGAGACATCCAGAATCAGGGAAATGTAATCCCCTATCTGCCTGTCGGGAACACAGTAGGACCGACAAAGATGGCTGCCTCGCTTCGCATTCCTAGGAAACTATGCAGTATTTAGCTTTTTTATGTGTTATTTCTTACATCGTTACCCCAGGTAATCTTAGGTTTTACTACATACAGTCGGGAGAAACTATTGGATATAAGAGCAACGTCAACTCACCAACATTACGACCAGAAATACGACTTTCCCGAAGCAGATCCTCTGTTTGGCCCACCACCCAGGACAATGGATCGGATCCCAGCAGGCGACCAAAAACAACGACGCCGTAGAAGGGGCAGACGGAGCGGTCTTCTGGTCAGGCTCCGTAGACGGGCACATCGCGCACCGCCCCCGAGCATACTACTCGCCAATGTCCAGTCTCTTGACAACAAGGTAGACGAAATCTGAGCAAGGGTAGCATTCCAGAGAGACATCCGAGACTGTAACGTTCTTTGTTTCACGGAAACATGGCTCACTCGAGACACGCTATCTGAGTCGGTACAGCCACCTGGTTTCTTCACGCATCGCGCCGACAGAAACAAGCATCTCTCTGGTAAGAAGAAGGGTGGGGGCGTATGCCTTCTGATTAACGAGACATGGTGTGATCATAACAACATACAGGAACTCAAGTCATTTTGTTCACCTGACTTAGAATTCCTCACAATCAAATCCCGACCGCATTATCTACTAAGAGAATTCTCTTCAATTATAATCACAGTCGTGTAAATCCCCCCCCCCCCCCCCAAGCAGACACATCGACGGCCCTGAAAGAACTTCATTGGACTCTATGTAAACTAGAAACCACATATCCTGAGGCTGCATGTATTGTAGCCGGGGATTTTAACAAGGCTAATCTGAAAACAAGGCTCCCCAAATTCTATCAGCATATCGGTTGTGCTACCAGGGCAGGCAAAACTCTAGACCACTGTTATTCTAACTTCCGCGACGCATATAAGGCCCTCCCCCGCCCTCCCTTTGGAAAAGCTGACCACGACTCCATTTTGTTGCTCCCAGTCTATAGACAAAAACTAAAACAGGAAGCTCCCGCCCTCAGGTCTTTTCAACGCTGGTCCGACCAATCGGATTCTACGCTTCAAGATTGCTTCGATCACGTGGACTGGGATATGTTCCGCATTGCTGCGAACAACAACATTGACGAATACGCTGACTCGGTGTGCCAGTTCATTAACAAGTGCATCGGTGATGTCGTACCAACAGCGTCTATTAAAACATTCCCCAACCAGAAACCGTGGATTGATGGCAGCATTCGCGCAAAACTGAATGCGCGAACCACTGCTTTTAATCAGGGCAAAGTGACCGGAAACATGACCGAATACAAACAGTGTAGCTATTCCCTATGCAAGACAATCAAACAAGCTAAGCGTCAGTACAGAGACAAAGTGGAGTCTCAATTCAATGGCTCAGACACGAGAGGTATGTGGCAGGATCTACAGTCAATCACGGACTACAAAAGAAAAATCTGCCCGTCGCGGATCATGATGCCTTGCTCCCAGACAGACTAAACAACTTTTTTGCTCACTTTGAGGACAATACAGTGCCACTAACACGGCCCGCTACCAAAACCTGTGGGCTCTCCTTCACTGCAGCCAACGTGAGTAAAATATTTAAACGTGTTAACCCTCGCAAGGCTGCAGGCCCAGACGGCATCCCCGGCCGCGTCCTCAGAGCATGCGCAGACCAGCTGGCTGGTGTGTTTACAGACATATTCAATCAATCATTTTCCCAGTCTGTTGTCCCCATATGCTTCAAGAGGGCCACCATTGTTCCTGTTCCCAAGAAAGCTAAGGTAACTGAGCTAAATGACTACCGCCCTGTAGCACTCACTTCCGTCATCATGAAGTGCTTTGAGAGACTAGTCAAGGATCATATCACCTCCCCCCTACCTGACACCCTAGACCCACTCCAATTTGCTTACCGACCCAAAAGGTCCACAGACGACGCAATCGCCATTATACTGCACACTGCCGTGACCCATCTGGACAAGAGGAATACCTATGTAAGAATGCTGTTCATCGATTACAGCTCAGCATTTAACACCATAGTACCATCCAAACTCGTCATTAAGCTCGAGACCCTGGGTCTCGACCCCGCCCTGTGCAACTGGGTCCTGGACTTCCTGACGGGCCGCCCCCAGGTGGTGAGGGTAGGTAACAACATCTCCACCCCGCTGATCCTCAACACTGGGTCCCCACAAGGGTGCGTTCTCAGCCCTCTCCTGTACTCCCACAACTGTGTGGCCATGCACTCATCCAACTCAATCATCAAGTTTGCAGACGACACTACAGTGGTAGGCTTGATTACCAACAACGACGAGGCGGCCTACAGGGAGGAGGTGAGGACCCTCGGAGTCTGGTGTCAGGAAAATAACCTCGCACTCAATGTCAACAAAACAAAAGAGATGATCGTGGACTTCAGGAAACAGCAGAGGGAGCAGCCCCCTATCTACATTGACGGGACAGTAGTGGAGAGGGTGGAGAGTTTTAAGCTCCTCGGCGTACACATCACGGACAAACTGAAATGGTCCACCCACACAGACAGCGTGGTGAAGAAGGCGCAGCAGCGCCTCTTCAACCTCAGGAGGCTGAAGAAATTCAGCTTGTCACCAAAAACACTCACAAACTTTTACAGATGCACAATCAAGAGCATCCTGTCAGGCTGTATCGCCGCCTGGTACGGCAGCTGCTCCGCCCATAACCGGAAGGCTCTCCAGAGGGTAGTGAGGTCTGCACAACGCATCACCGGGTGCAAACTACCTGCCCTCCAGGACACCTACACCACCCGATGTCACAGGAAGGCCAAAAAGATCATCAAGGACAGCAACCACCCGAGCCACTGCCTGTTCACCCCGCTAACATCCAGAAGGCGAGGTCAGTACAGGTGCATCAAAGCTGGAACCGAGAGCCTGAAAAACAACTTTTATCTCAAGGCCATCAGACTGTTAAACAGCCATCACTAACATTGAGTGGCTGCTGCCAACATACTGACTCAACTCAAGCCACTTTAATAATGGGAAAATTGATGTAATCAATTTATCACTTGCCACTTTATATTATTTATATTAGATAATGTTTACATAACCTACATTATTCATCTCATATGTATATACTGTACGCTATACCATCTACTGCATCTTGCCATCTTGATGTATTAGATGTATCACTAGCCACTTTAAACAATGCCACTTTATATGTTTTCATAACCTACATTACTCATATCATATGTATATACTGTACTCCATACCATCTATTACATCTTGCCTACGCCGTTCGGCCACCACTCATTTATATATTTTTATGTACATATTCATATTTTTTATTTTTTTATTTTATTTAACCTTTATTTAACCAGGAAGGGCTCATTGAGATTTAAAATCTCTTTTTCAAGAGCGTCCTGGCCAAGATAGGCAGCACCAAGTCATTACAAAAATTACAAACAACATGAAAAACTACACGTAATCTAGTAAAAACCATAGAATTCACAAGAGTATAACAAAATCAAAAACAGCAAATTAAAAACATTGACAGGTCAGGGAATCAGTCTCAAGATCATTCATCAGTGATTTAAAAATACCAATCGGGACAAGTTCTTCCAGTTTAAAAGTATTTTGTAAGGCGTTCCAAGACGATGGCGCAGAGTACATAAAAGCCCTTTTACCAAATTCAGTTCGGACATTTGGAACAGTTAGCAGGATAAAGTCCAGCGAACGAAGAGAGTACCCACCACATTTCTGAACAATAAAAATGCCCAAATAAAAAGGTAGTAAACACAAAATGGCTTTGTAAATAAAAGTATACCAGTGACTGAGCCTACGAGTGACTAGAGAAGGCCAGCCAATCCTGGTATACAAAGTGCAGTGGTTCGTAAGGGTTTTGCAGTTTAAAATAAATCTCAAAGTGCCATGGTAAAGGGTGTCAATTGATCTCAAACACTGAGCGGATGCATTCATATATAAAATATCCCCATAGTCTAGTAAAGGCATAAATTTAGCTGATACTAGCCTCCTTCTGGCTTCAAAAGAAAAACAGGCCTTATTCCTAAAATAAAATCCCAATTTCAGCTTCAATTTTTTTGTAAGTTGTTGAATATGCATTTTAAAAGAGAGGCCATCATCAATCAAAATTCCAAGATATTTATATGAGGTTACAACCTCAATCTCCTTGCCCTGACAGGTAGTAATAGGTGAAAGGTTCAGAGGTCTATTTCTTGCTTTAGAAAACACCATTAGTTTAGTTTTGTCAGTATTGAGGATAAGCTTCAATTGACACAAGGTATGTTGAACAGTATAAAAAGCAGTTTGCAAGTTCTGGAAAGCTTTTGTAAGAGACGAGGCACAACAGTAAATAACAGTATCATCAGCATAAAAATGAAGTTGCGCATTTTGGACATTTTTGTCTAAATTATTTATATAAATAGTGAATAAGAGAGGACCAAGTACAGAGCCTTGGGACACACCATTAAAGACAGACAATTTAACAGACATAAGCCCATCAAATTGAGTGTACTGAGTTCTATCAGACAGATAGTTAACAAACCATGCAACTGCATGCTCTGAAAGACCTACACTTGACAATCTCTGCCTTATAGCATGATCAACTGTATCAAAAGCCTTGGAGAGATCAATAAAAAGTGAGACACAATGCTGTTTTTTGTCAAGAGCTTCAGTGATATCATTTAAAACCTTCATGGCTGCTGTAATTGTGCTATGCTTCTTCCTGAAACCCGATTGGTACATTGATAAAATAGAGTTAGTAAATAAAAACTCTTTTAGCTGTTCACTCACAAGGGTTTAAAGTATTTTCACCAGGGGTGACAGCTTTGAGATTGGCCTATAATTATTTAAAATAGTTAGATCTCCCCCTTTTAAAAGTGGCAGGACAAATGCTGATTTCCAGATCTTTGGAATTTCATTACATTCCAGGGTTAGATTGAACAGATATGTAAGTGGTTCAGCTATGAAATCCGCTGCCAGATTTAAAAAGCAGGGATCCAAAAGATCAGGACCTGCAGGCTTTCTCTGATCTAAGGATGTCAGGGCTTTATGTACCACCTGCACTGAGAATGGCAAAAAGCAAAAAGTTTGACCAGCTCTCACTGGTTCATCCACACAAGGTTGTACAGAGGACACTGAATCAAACAGCCTACCAGATGATACATTCCTTTACACTTGTGTGTATTAGGTAGTTGTTGTGGAATTGGTAGATTACTTGTTAGATATTACTGCATGGTCAGAACTAGAAGCACAAGCATTTCGCTACACTTGCATTAACACCTGCTAACCATGTGTATGTGACAAATAGATTTGATTTGATTTGCACCATCACCTCCCTCACCCAAAGCCTTGGACAGGATCTTATAATCAGTGCACATTAAGGCCACCGGCCTCCAGTTCCTCACTTCCATAGGGTCACCCTTTTTTGGCAGTAGGGTGAGGACAGCCCTTCTGCAGCTTGGTGGTAGTAACCCTCCGATCAAACTATCATTAACTACTGCTAGCCAATCCTCTCCCAACATAGCCCAAAAAGTCAACAGGAAGCCCATCGGTGTTCTTCCATTTTCCATGCCTTCTAATGCAGTGTATAGCTCCTGCAAAGACAATGGTTGCTCTAGTTCAACCTGAGCTTCTGCAGCCACCTGTGGGAGCCCATCAAGGAACTACTGTGTCACTGTTTTATCCTCTTGATACTCAAACTTGTAGAGCTCAGCATAGAACTCTACTGCCCTCTTTCTAATTCCACTAGGTCTAGTGAGCTCCTGTCCAACAGCTGATTTGAGACAATGAATAATTCTTCTTTGTCCATTCTTTTTCTCTAAACCAAAGAAAAGTTTGGATGAAGCATCCATTTCAGAGATTCCCTGAAACTTACTTCTCACCAATGCCCCCTGTGCTCTGAGACCCAGCAGGTCTGCCAATGCGGCTTTTTTCCTCTTGAGTGCCTGAATATGGCCTCGATCTCCTGTGGTCTCAACTAACGTCAGGAGTTCCACTTTTTCAGACTCTGGGGCGTTCATTGATCTGGTGATATATTTTGTGACATTCATGGTGTATTGATTACAGAATTGTTGAATCTGGATTTCCCCTATATCCCACAACTGTTGAAGAGATACAAAACTTTCCTTTTCAGACCTCCACCTCTCCCAGAAAATCTAAAATGTCCTGAAGTGAGTATCATTCAATAAAGTTATATTAAAATGCCAGTATGCACTTTTGGGTTTTACAGCGTTAATGTACACCACCTCTGTTACTATACAATGATCAGAAAATCCCACTGGGGTCATCACACTTACAGTCATCACACTTATCTAGCCTAGCCAGAGAGATTATGTTCTCTCTCACATTATCCCATGTGTACTGTCTCGTGCCTCCATTTTGACTCCTCCAAATATCACATAGTTCATGTGTTACAATAAGGCGTTTTTAAAAAGTCCTTGAGGCTATATGAGGTTCTTTCTGATTTCTATCTAAATCACTGACTGCACAGTTAAAATCCCAAGCAATAAATAAATTATCCTCAGTATTACATTTCTCAATGCTATTTGATAATGTCTCTAAAAAACATACCCTCTCAACTGCCACTACTGGGGCATATACATTTATTAAACACATAGTGATATCTCGCTCTAACTTTTAATAACCTCCCCTCAACTACCTCTTCAACCTCATATGACAAAGGCAAAAAACCTTTTGAGAACCGGAAGGCCACACCCCCACTTTTTGAGTTTTTATGACTACACACCACTGCCCCCCCCCCACACTCCTGTTGCCACATAACTTAATTTTCCATATTACTATGCGTTTCTTGTAGAAAAGTTATGTCACTTACCTTTCCCTTTATTAACTCATACACTACGGCTCTTTTTCTCTCATACACTACGGCTCCTAAAGAAGAAATCTTAAAACAGCTCATGGCTGAAAATAAAATAGAATAAGAAACAGAACACATCTCTTTACAGAGTTAAGGCTTCTGTCAAGTGTCAGTGTGCAGCGGGTAGGACGGAGTCAGGCGCAGTACACAGAACTGAGTAAAAAAACTTCCTTTACTCGAATAGAACAACAAAATTATTCCACGCAGGGAAACACACCAGCTCACAGAAATCTCTGTCACGTCCTGACCATAGTAAGAGGTTATTTTCTATGGTAGAGTAGGTCAGGGCGTGACGGGGGGTGTTTAGTGTTTTTCTATGTTTTGTATTTCTATGTTCTAGTTTTTCTATTTCTATGTTGGGTTTTTTCTATGTTGTTTTTTTTCTCCAATTGGAGGCAGCTGGTCCTCGTTGTCTCTAATTGGAGATCATATTTAAGTAGGGGTTTTTCTTCCTGGGTTTTGTGGGTTATTATATTTTCAGTAGTGTTTGTTTCTCTCTGCGTCACGGTTTGTTGTTTTGTCAATTCAGTTATTTATGTATTGCAAAGTTTCACGGATTAAATAAAATGTGGAACTACAACCACGCTGCACTTTGGTCTGCTCCTTTCGACAGCCGTGACAATCACGAACACTTAACAATGAACAAACACGCACAAAAACCATGGGGAAAACAGAGGGTTAAATAATGAACATGTAATTGGGGAATTGAAACCAGGTGTGTAAAACAAAGACAGAACAAAAGGAAAATGGAAAGTGGATCGGCAATGGCTAGAAGACCGGCTCCAGCAATGCGCCGACACCGGCCTCGGGGACGACCCGGAGGACCGTACTCTTCCCACTCCACGAGGTACTGAAGGCCCCTCGCCCGACGCCTTGAGTCCATGATGGCTTGAACAGTATACGCCGGGGCCCCCTCGATGTCCAGAGGGGGCGGAGGAACCTACCGCACATCAGACTTCTGGAGCGGACCAGCCACCACCGGCCTGAGGAGAGACACATGGAACGAGGGGTTAATACGGTAATCAGGGGGGAGTTTTAACCTATAACAAACCTCATTCAGTCTCCTCAGGACTTTAAATGGCCCCACAAACTGCGGCCCCAGCTTCCGGCAGGGCAGGCGAAAGGGCAGGTTTCGGCTCGAGAGCCAGACCCGGTCCCCCGGCGCATACACCGGGGCCTCACTGCGGTGGCAGTCGGCGCTCGCCTTCTGCTGCCTGATGGCCCGTAGCAGGTGCACATGGGCCGCGTCCCAGGTCTCCTCCGAGCGCCGAAACCATTCATCCACCACAGGTGCCTCGATCTGGCTCTGATGCCACTGTGCCAGCACCGGCTGATAACCCAGTACACACTGAAAAGGAGATAGGTTAGTGGAGGAGTGGCGGAGGGAGTTTTGGGCCATCTCTGCCCAGGGGATGAACGGCGCCCACTCCCCTGGCCGGTCCTGGCAATAGGACCGCAGAAACCTACCCACATCCTGGTTCACTCTCTCCACCTGCCTGTTACTCTCGGGGTGAAAACCTGATGTGAGGTTGACCGAGATCCCCAGACGTTCCATAAACTCCCTCCAGACCCTAGACATGAACTGGGGACCCCAATAAGAAACAATATCCTCAGGCACCCCGTAGTGCCGGAAGACGTGGGTGAACAGGGCCTCCGCAGTCTGTAGAGCCGTAGGGAGACGGGGCAAAGGAAGGAGACGGCAGGGCTTAGAAAACTGATCCACAACGACCAGGATCGTGGTGTTTCCCTGTGACGGAGGGAGATCTGTCACAAAATCCACTGATAGGTGTGACCACGGCCGTTGTGGAACGGGTAGGGGTTGTAATTTCCCTTTGGGCAGGTGTCTAGGTGCCTTGCATTGGGCGCACACCGAGCAGGAGGAAGTGCTGGGGGATGGAATGGACGAGCCCCGATCTGGACGTCCGCGGGTGGCCAACAGGTTATCCAGCCGAATGGATAAATCCACCAGCTGGTTGAGGTTAAGGGTGGTGTCCCTGCAAGCCAGCTCCCGACAAACGTCCCCACGCAGACTGCACCGGTAATGGTCGATCAGGGCCCTCTTATTCCATCTCGCGCTGGCAGCCAGGGTCCTGAAGTCCAGTGTGAAGTCCTGTGTGCTCCTCATCCCCTGTCTGAGATGGAATAAGCGTTCCCCCGCCGCATCCGGGCGGTCTTCGATCATCCGCCTGAGGGGAGAGTGGCGGGGGAAAATTCTCATAGCAGATCAACGCTGCGTCTACTCCTCCCCATACGGCGTTGGCCCACTCAAGCGCTTTCCCAGACAAACAGGAAATGAGGGCGGACACTCTCTCGTGTCCCAAGTCGCCAGGTTGAGCTCCAACTGGAGCAGGAACCCCTGGCACCCGGCAGCCGTCCCATCATACGCCCTCGGGAGCGAGAGCCGAATCCCACTGGGTCCAGGTGACGGAGGGGTGGACAGCGGTGTGGGTTGGGGTGAAGTAGATAGGGGTGTGGGAAAACCCCCTCTCTCCCATCGCTCCATGGTGTGCAGTACGCGATCCATGGCTGTGCCAAGATTTTGGAGCATCGTCGCGTGCTGCTGCATGCGCTCCTCCACCAGTAACGGAGGACTGGGTGCACCTGCTGAATCCATATTTTGGGTGCGTGTTTCTGTCAAGTGTCAGTGTGCAGCGGGTAGGACGGAGTCAGGCGCAGGACACAGAACTGAGTAAAAAAACGTCCTTTACTCAAATAAAACAACAAAATCATTCCACGCAGGGAAACACACCAGCTCACAGAAATCTCGACCACTTAACAACGAATAAACACGCACAAAAACCATGGGGAAAACAGAGTGTTAAATAATGAACATTTAATTGGGGAATTGAAACCAGGTGTGTAAAACAAAGACAAAACAAAAGGAAAATGAAAAGTGGATCGGCAATGGCTAGAAGACCGGTGTTCGAACACCGCCCGAACAAGGAGAGGGACCGATTTTGGCGGAAGTCGTGACACTGCGACTGTACTCTTTAATTTCCTTTCTTTACTCTAGCAATTTATGGGCTTGTCAAACCTACACCTGTTATTTTTGACATCAGAAACTTTGCTGATTCAAAAAACAATTCACTTTCAGGAAAAAAAATCTGTTACATTATAATCCTGCATATATTTCTTCCCTTTTGTCAAATTCAGAAATGTAAGTACCATTTCAATCCCATACCTCCCTTCCACCCCATTTCTCTCGCTATTTTGTTGTGACGTATCAGATGCCTCACTCTCACTATCATCCCCAGAAGAAACCTGCATCTCAACAACTTGTTTTTCCTCAACTGATTTATCATCTCTCCCTTCCTCTTAGAAATAGAACCTTCACCACCTCTTAAATTCTTCCTCTTACTCCTCGGTACTTTGAAAACAGCTGTTTCATTTCCCATTGTTTCACTCTCCTCTTGAACTCCCATTTCGTTCTCCAGCACCCCCTTAGCGACCTCAATCGCAGTCTCTACCACAACTTCCCCCGTAGCCACATTGCTCTCATTTCCTATTTTTCCCACCACATCTGCCCACCTTCTCCCTTCTCCCTTCTCCTTAGCCTGTTCATCCCTTCTCAGTGGTGCTTCAGTTGCATCAGTGCTAGAGATGCTACTGGGCTCTGCGCACTCGTTCTCTGGACAATTATGCACCAAATGCCCCTCTCTTCCACACCCAAAGCATTTAATTGATTCAGTAGAAGCGTGGAACACATAATCAAACCCATCAATCTTGAAACTGAACGCTAAATTCAGTTTGTCAGTATCCTTCTTTAAAATCATGTGCAGTTCTCTCCTATGAGATACGACATGTTTCAGCAAAGGCGATTTGCATCCAAAAATAACCTTTTTTATGGTAGAAACAAGTTGTCCATGAGGAGAACTCTCGCTCCAACACTTCATCGCTAACAAAAAGGGGCACGTTAGAAAGTATAACTTTCTTCGCCAGATTCATAATACCGGCGTCTGTGTCTCCCGCAACACAACACCACTCTCAGCTATCATATTCACCTTTTCAATGGAATCTAAGAATATTACTACAGCGCTATTTATCCTTGAGGCTGATTTTATGCTATCATGCCCACTGCTAAACTACATTCTTCCACCAAACAACCTGTCGCAGCGGGAATCTTCACCTCATGCTGCCGACTGGGTTTTTCAAACTCTACACCTCTACGTGTGGCCATTACAAGCCAGCCCCTCCCACTGGTTGTGCCCTCGAGAGAAACAACCTCAACGGTCCCACCACCTATCTATCTATATATATATATATATATATATATATATGAGAGAGAGAAACAACCTCAACGGTCCCACCACCTATCTATCTATCTATATATATATATATATATATATATATATGAGAGAGAGAAACAACCTCAACGGTCCCACCACCTATCTATCTATATATATATATATATATATATATATGAGAGAGAGAAACAACCTCAACGGTCCCACCACCTATCTATCTATATATATATATATATATATATATATATATATAATGAGAGAGAGAAACAACCTCAACGATCCCACCTCCTCTGTATATATATATATATATATATATATATATATATAATGAGAGAGAGAAACAACCTCAACGATCCCACCTCCTCTGTATATATATATATATATATATATATATATATATATATATATATATAATGAGAGAGAGAAACAACCTCAACGATCCCACCACCCCTATACGTGCTTAGTGATAGTGAGACAAAATAACCTTAAAACAACTCAACTAATTAATATATATATATTTATACACACCGAAACCCAATAGGGTGAAAAGGCAGAGAGAGAGAGGAGAGAGCGAGATAGAGAGAGAGAACGAGAGAGAGACAGAGAGAGAGACAGAGAGAGAGAAAGAAAGAGAAAGACTAATTGCTGTCTCTCTCTCTGTCTCTCTCTCTGCCCTCACTCTCTGCCTCTCCCTCTCGCTCTCTCCTCTCTCTCTCTATCTCCCTCTCTCTTCTCTCTCTCTGCCCCTCTCTCCTCTTTCTCGCTCTATCTCCCTCTCTCTCTCTCTGCCCCTCTCTCCTCTTTCTCGCTCTATCTCCCTCTCTCCTCTCTCTCTCTCTGCCCCTCTCTCCTCTTTCTCTCTCTTTCTCTTATATCATTTTCTATAACAGCTCAGCTATGTCTCCAAGTCAACCAAATCATAAAGCAGCCTTTGGGAAGGGTTCCATTTTTTTCTGGGCTACAGAGTGGACTAGAGAATGTGGCTCTCTGGTGTGTGTGTGTGTGTTTCTGTATTGCTCTTCAGGACAGCAGCAGACTGGAGGTGGGGGTGGAGGTGGGGGGGGTCTCAGGTCTCAAGGCTACTCATCACACTGAACAATTAGACCACCTTGGCTCCCAGGAGTTCACTGGCAAAGCTTGCTTTTGTGCTTGACAAAAACATATTTTGATTGATGTTTGATTTATTTCAGTACGGATATTCAGTACGATGCTTAGTATTGCGTATGTGTGTGTGTGTGTGTGTGGGTGTGTGTGTGAACAACTGAAAAGCTTGACTCATTGGAGAGTCAGGACACACATCTGCTTCTAATGGTAAACGCATCCTGGTCAGCCCTGCCTTTCCATCGCTATGGGATTTCACAGTTTCCAAACTCACAAATATTTACTTTGTTTAATAATGGATACGAAACGATGGCCCCAGTATGGCCCATTCATGGGCTGCTGTTTGAGACAAGGTGCGTTAGATTGCACAGAGCATGATAAAGTGTTCACTCTGTGTTTCCGTTCCTCAGTGTAAGCAACGGTGATCGTGGCCTATAGAGATAGACTGATGAAGAGGCATCATTGGTTGTCTGGAGAATATGAATCATTCCAAAGTCTCTTCACCTATTACAGATGAGATTCACTACAGGCCTCACTCAACTGACTGACTGACTGCACCTAGCATAAACACACACACAGACAAACTTACCATAGGGGTTATTCCAGCACTTGGTGTGCATGTGTGTGCATGTGTGTGTGTGTGTGTGTGTGTGTGTGTGTGTGTGTGTGTGTGTGTGTGTGAGCGGGTCCTACTGTGCCAAGGTGACGAAAGAATGGGCCCCTTTCCTCTCTCCCTCCTCACTCCTCCCCCCGCCATCCATCCCTCCCCTCCGCCCTCCATCCCTCCCCTCCGCCCTCCATCCCTCCCCCCGCCCTCCATCCCTCCCCTCCGCCCTCCATCCCTCCCCTCCGCCCTCCATCCCTCCCCTCCCCTCCGCCCTCCATCCCTCCCAATCTCAGGTGAAGCGGTGTGTAGAGAGCAGCAGATGATCCTGATAAGAAGATTAGTTTATTAATCATCTCCTCTCCCACAGCTGAGCCACGATCAGAGAGATAGGCCTACACACGCACGCACACATACACACTAAAAGAGCTGTGCCAGGATAAGGGAGATGGGGCTGCCACTTAGACTCATCAACACTAGGGGAAGTGTGATAAATCACCACCCAATGGATCTCTGGGGATTTTCAGAGCAAGTTTGTGTGTGTGTGTTGGAATACAACACAGCAGGATAGAACACAGCTAATGTTGCTGTTTGGCCTTTTCCGCCTCATGTGGAAATTGATGGTGAAATTTGTTTGTGATGATTTCCAAATTGCTTCCTTTCCATACTGAGAGAGAGTGTGATTTCTCCAAGTGTGTGGGTGTGTATGTGTGTGGTTGCGAATGTGTGTGGGTGTGTTTGTGTATGGATGTGTATGTGTGTGGGTATGTGAGTGGGTGTGTGTGGTTTGGTATGTGTGTGTGTGTGTGTGGGTGTGTATGTGTGTGGGTGTGTATGTGTGGGTGTGTATGTGTGTGGGTGTGTATGTGTGTGGCTGTGTATGTGTGTGGGTGTGTGTGGGTGTGTGTGTGTGTGTGTGGGGGGGGGGGGGGTGTGGGTGTGTATGTGTGTGGGTGTGTATGTGTGTGGGTGTGTGTGTGTGGGTGTGTATGTGTGGGTGTGTATGTGTGTGGGTGTATGTGTGTGGGTGTGTATGTGTGTGGCTGTGTGTGGGTGTGTGTGTGTGGGGGGGGTGTGTATGTGTGGGTGTGTATGTGTGTGGGTGTGTATGTGTGTGGTTGTGTGTGTGTGGGTGTGTATGTGTGGGTGTGGGTGTGTATGTGTGGGTGTGTATGTGTGGTTGTCTGGGAGTTCTTTGTCTTGTTATGGATTTCTTACCATAGTTTTAATCCTGAATGAATAACAAATGAAGGACACAAATATACACACACGCATACTGACTCACGCTAAATCCTGAATCAATAACAAATTAAGGACACAGGTATACACAGAAATACACTCACGCTCTCTCTCTTTCTCACATGAACACAAATGCACACACACACACACACACACACACACACATTTGTTTTGCTATCCTTGCGTGGACCAAATAATTGATTTCCATTCAAAATCCTATTTTCCCTATCGTATAATCCTAATACTAACCCTTACCCAAACCCTTATCCTAACCTTAACACCAAACCCCTAAACCTAACCTATCCCAGTTTACCTATTTGCTTATTTGGTATTTTTCATTCGCTGTTGCAAAACTCCTCCTGTGATCCACACAAAACATGAAATAATACAGAACATTAATAGACAAGAACAGCCCAAGCTTCTAGCCTTGCCTACACCTGGCGACCTGTTTTTTTAATGATATGATCAAAGAATATTCCATTTTATTCGGAATGGCATGCCAGACAAAATTAAAAGGGCCTATTTATATAATGAATATGAATTTGGAGGGCAGAAATGATTAAATATTAAAGCATTAGACCTCTCACTAAAGGCATCAGTCATACAAAAGTTATACTTAAATCCGAACTGGTTCTCTAGAAAATTTGTTAGAATGTCTCACCCCATGTTCAAGAATGGCCTTTTCCCCTTTAATCAGAATACAACCTCTCACTTTCGGTTATTTGAAAATGTAATAATCTCCAAAATATCGCTATTGTTAAAACAATCTTTGGAAAGTTGGTTGCAATTTCAGTTTAATTCACCAGAAAATACATAACAAATAATACAACAAATATTGTGGTTAAACTCAAATATACTAATGCATTAAAAAAACTTCATTTTTTTCGAATAATAACAACAACAAAAAAATATATAGATATAATATTTGTTAGTTATATCATAAATAGGACTGGTGGAGTTATGTCACACATGCAGCAAACAAAAATATATGGAAATGTCTGCTCTACCCAAAGAAGAGGCAAGTGAAAAGGGGAACAAGTAAGGAACTTGTCTGTCGGCTCTGCATTAAAGACCAAAATTGTTTAAATGAAATTATGATAAATAAAAAAGTACACCAGTTTCATTTAAGTACCAAAACATTTACAGCTGTGCCATATGTGAGTAGTGCAGCGCAGCCAATGGGAGTAAGACCTTTAAACAGGTAAACATTCACAAGGCCGCAGTGTCAGACGATTACCAGGACGTGTACTGCGAGCATGCGCTGACCAACTGGCAAGTGTCTTCACTGCCCAACATGTTAGTCTCTGGACTCCACACTGCCCTTTCCCACCTGGACAAAAGGAACACCTATGTGAGAATGCTATTCATTGACCACAGCTCAGTGTTCAACACCATAGTGCCCTCAAAGCTCATCACTAAGCTAAGGACCCTGGGACTAAACACCTCCCTCTGCAACTGGATCCTAGACTTCCTGACGGGCCGCCCCCAGGTGGTAAGGATACGTAACAACACATACGCCACGCTGATCCTCAACATGGGGGCCCCTCAGGGGTGCGTGCTCAGTCCCCTTCTGTACTCCCTGTTCACTCATGACTGCACAGCCAGGCACGACTCCAACACGATCAACTAAGTTTGCAGATGAAACAACAGTGGTAGGCTTGATCACAGAAAATGACGAGACGGCCTATAGGGTGGAGGTCAGAGACCTGGCCGTGTGGTGCCAGGACAACAACCTCTCCCTCCTGATCAAGACAATGGAGATGATTGTGGACTACAGAAAAAAGAGGACCGAGCATGCCCCCATTCTCATCGAAGGGGCTGCAGAGGAGCAGGTTGAGAGCTTCAGGTTCCTTGGTGTCCACATCACCAACAAACTAACATGGTCCAAACATATCAAGACAGTCGTGAAGAGGGCACGACAAAACATATTCCCCCTCAGGAGACCAACAAGATTTGGTATGGGTCCTCAGATCCTCAAAAGGTTCTACATTTACATTTACATTTCCGTCATTTAGCAGACGCTCTTATCCAGAGCGACTTACAAATTGGTGCATTCAGCTTATGATATTCAGTGGAACAACCACTTTACAATAGTACATCTATATCTTTTTGGGGGGGAGGGTAGGGGGGGAGGGTTAGAAGGTTTACTTAATCCTATCCCAGGTATTCCTTAAAGAGGTGGGGTTACAGGTGTCTCCGGAAGGTGGTTATTGACTCCGCTGTCCTGGCGTCATGAGGGAGCTTGTTCCACCATTGGGGTGCCAGAGCAGCGAACAGTTTTGACTGGGCTGAGCGGGAACTGTGCTTCCGCAGAGGTAGGGAGGCAAGCAGGCCAGAGGTGGATGAACGCAGTGTCCTTCCTTGGGTGTAGGGACTGATCAGAGCCTGAAGGTACGGAGGTGCCGTTCCCCTCACAGCTCCGTAGGCAAGCACCATGGTCTTGTAGCAGATGCGAGCTTCAACTGGAAGCCAGTGGAGTGTGCGGAGGAGCGGGGTGACGTGAGAGAACTTGGGAAGGTTGAACACCAGATGGGCTGCGGCGTTCTGGATGAGTTGTAGGGGTTTAATGGCACAGGCAGGGAGCCCCGCCAACAGCGAGTTGCAGTAATGCAGACGGGAGATGACAAGTGCCTGGATTAGGACCTGCGCCGCTTCCTGTGTGAGGCAGGGTCGTACTCTGCGAATGTTGTAGAGCATGAACCAACAGGATCGGGTCACCGCCTTGATGTTAGCGGAGAACGACAGGGTGTTGTCCAGGGTCACGCCAAGGCTCTTAGCACTCTGGGAGGAGGACACAATGGAGTTGTCAACCGTGATGGCGAGATCATGGAACGGGCAGTCCTTCCCCGGGATGAAGAGCAGCTCCGTCTTGCCGAGGTTCAGCTTGAGGTGGTGATCCGTCATCCACACTGATATGTCTGCCAGACATGCAGAGATGCGATTCGCCACCTGGTTATCAGAAGGGGGAAAGGAGAAGATGAATTGTGTGTCGTCTGCGTAGCAATGATAGGAGAGACCATGTGAGGATATGACAGAGTCAAGTGACTTGGTGTATAGTGAGAATAGGAGAGTGCCTAGAACTGAGCCCTGGGGGACACCAGTGGTGAGAGCACGTGGTGCGGAGACGGATTCTCGCCACGCCACCTGGTAGGAGCGACCTGTCAGGTAGGACGCAATCCAAGAGTGAGCCGCGCCGGAGATGCCCAACTCGGAGAGAGTGGAGAGGAGGATCTTATGGTTCAAAGTATCAAAGGCAGCAGATAGGTCTAGAAGGATGAGAGCAGAGGAGAGAGAGTTAGCTTTAGCAGTGCGGAGAGCCTCCGTGACACAGAGAAGAGCAGTCTCAGTTGAATGACCAGTCTTGAAACCGGACTGATTTGGATCAAGAAGGTCATTCTGAGAGAGATAGCAAGAGAGCTGGCCAAGGACGGCACACTCAAGAGTTTTGGAGAGAAAAGAAAGTAGGGATACTGGTCTGTAGTTGTTGCCATCGGAGGGATCGAGTGTAGGTTTTTATGAGAAGGGGTGCAACTCTCGCTCTCTTGAAGACGGAAGGGACGTAGCCAGCGGTCAAGGATGAGTTGATGAGCGAGGTGAGGTAAGGGAGAAGGTCTCCGGAAATGGTCTGGAGAAGAGAGGAGGGGATAGGGTCAAGCGGGCAGGTTGTTGGGCGGCCGGCCGTCACAAGTCGCAAGATTTCATCTGGAGAGAGTGTGGAGAAAGAGGTCAAAGCATAGGGTAGGGCAATGTGAGCAGGACCAGCGGTGTCGTTTGACTTAACAAACGAGGATCGGATGTCGTCAACCTTCTTTTCAAAATGGTTGACAAAGTCTTCCGCAGAGAGGGGGGAGGGGCGGGGGGGGAGGAGGATTCAGGAGGGAGGAGAAGGTGGCAAAGAGCTTCCTAGGGTTAGAGGCAGATGCTTGGAATTTAGAGTGGTAGAAAGTGGCTTTAGCAGCAGAAACAGAGGAAGAAAATGTGGAGAGGAGGGAGTGAAAAGCTGCCAGGTCCACAGGGAGGCTAGTTTTCCTCCATTTCCGCTCGGCTGCCCGGAGCCCTGTTCTGTGAGCTCGCAATGAGTCGTCAAGCCACGGAGCAGGAGGGGAGGACCGAGCCGGCCGGGAGGATAGGGGACATAGAGAGTCAAAGGATGCAGAAAGGGAGGAGAGGAGGGCTGAGGAGGCAGAATCAGGAGATTGGTTGGAGAAGGATTGAGCAGAGGGAAGAGATGATAGGATGGAAGAGGAGAGAGTAGCAGGAGAGAGAGAGCGAATGTTGCGACTGCGCAGCACCATCTGAGTAGGGGCAGAGTGAGTAGTGTTGGAGGAGAGCGAGAGGGAAAAGGATACAAGGTAGTGGTCGGAGACTTGGAGGGGAGTTGCAGTGAGATTAGTAGAAGAACAGCATCTAGTAAAGATGAGGTCAAGCGTATTGCCTGCCTTGTGAGTAGGGGGGCACGGTGAGAGGGTGATGGTCAAAAGAGGAGAGGAGTGGAAAGAAGGAGGCAGAGAGAAATGAGTCAAAGGTAGACGTAGGGAGGTTAAAGTCACCCGGAATTGTGAGGGGTGAGCCATCCTCAGGAAAGGAACTTATCAAGGCGTCAAGCTCATTGATGAACTCTCCAAGGGAACCTGGAGGGCGATAAATGATAAGGATGTTAAGCTTGAATGGGCTAGTGATTGTGACAGCATGGAATTCAAAGGAGGAGATAGACAGATGGGTCAGGGGAGAAAGGGAGAATGTCCACTTGGGAGAGATGAGGATTCCAATGCCACCACCCCGCTGACCAGATGCTCTCGGGGTATGCGAGAACACGTGGTCAGATGAGGAGAGAGCAGTAGGAGTAGCAGTGTTTTCTGTGGTAATCCATGTTTCCGTCAGCGCCAAGAAGTCGAGGGACTGGAGGGTAGCGTAGGCTGAGATGAACTCTGCCTTGTTGGTCGCAGACCGGCAGTTCCAGAGGCTGCCGGAGACCTGGAATTCCACGTGGGTCGTGCGCGCTGGGACAACCAGGTTAGAGTGGCAGCGGCCATACGGTGTGAAGCATTTGTGTGGCCTGTGCAGAGAGGAGAGAACAGGGATAGACAGACACATAGTTGACAGGCTACTGGAGAGGCTACGCTAATGCAAAGGAGATTGGAATGAAAATGAACTAAACAACTGGGGAAGCGAGAGAGCAGGGCCTCCCTCACTAACCATTCACTGAAACACTCAAATATAACTTTTCCAACTTCCACTTTAGAAATTATAATTGATGTAAACTACAGTGGTTCAATGTTTCCAGGAATAGGCTCAAACTTAGTTTATTCAGCTAGGTAACTTTGTACAGTATTCTTCCGTGAAACCCACCCAGTGCACCGTGTCCTATGACGCCGTAGCTAACTAGCATGCTAGCATCCAATAACACACGGTTAGCACCAATACTTGGTTACAACAAACTACCAATGGATCATTCGTGTCCGTGTCTAGTTCCTTTCATAACGCAGAAGTAATTAAACGTTGGCTAGCTAACACAAAGTCAGTCCTGCTAGCTACACAAGTAGACTACACAACTTGAAAGTTCAGAAAGTTAAGCTTACGTTGCAAAAATCTATTGACTAAAAATGATACAGTACTGCTACCTTTTATCTTTACCTTTTATCTTTGATACAGAGACAACTATGTAGCTATGTAGCTAGCTAACATTACACTAATCAAAACGTTCCGTTGCAATGTAGTTTCTACAGTACTGCTAGTTGGTAAAGTTGGCTAGCTAGCAGTGGCTGTGGTGTTGTGGTGTTGACGCCTTTTGGAAAACGGCGCGAACGAACGAACGAATACAGCTGGCTAGCTAACCTTGTTAGTTTCTCAAAGTTAGTTTCTCAAAGCTACACCTTTAGCTACACCTTTATCCTTGACGCAAAGACAACTATGTAGCTAGCTAACATTACACTAATCAAATCGTTCCGTTGTAATGTAATGTAATGAAATGTAATTTTACCCGCGGAGCGAAGTACAGCACGACTACTCACTCCAGCATCCGGAAGTAAAAAAGCTGCACCATCTAGAGCATCTTAACTGGTTGCATCACTGCCTGGCAACTGCTCTGCCGCCGACAGCAAGGCACTACAGACGGTAGTGTGAAAGGCCCAGTACATCACTGGGGCCAATTTTCATGCCATCCAGGACCTCTATACCATTGTTATCTATGCAGTCACTTCAATAACTCTACCTAAATGTACATATTACCTCAACCAGCCCGTGCCCTCATACATTGACACTGTACCGGTACCCCCCTGTATATAGTCTCACTATTGTTATTTTACTGCTGCTCTTTAATTACTTGTTACTTATATTTTTCATTCTTATTCGCACAAAAGTAAGCATTTCACTGTAAGGTCTACACCTGTTGTATTCGACACGTGACTAATAACATTTGATTTTATTTGATATAGATTGGAAGGTTGTTGGGAACCGATTCCATGGAACATGGTTTATGAACTGATACACAAAACGACGACAGATTCAAAATAAATATTCCATTTAAATTATTATACAAAATTCTTGCAACCAATAGAATGTTATGCACTCAGCAAAAAAGGAAACGTCCTCTCACTGTCAACTGCGTTTATTTTCAGCAAACTTAACGTGTAAATATTTGTATGTACATAACAAGATTCATTAACTGAGACATAAACTGAACAACTTCCACAGACATGTGACTAACAGAAATGGAATAATGTGTCCCTGAACAAAGGTGGGGTCAAAATCAAAAGTAACAGTCAGTATCTGGTGTGGCCACCAGCTGCATTAATTACTGCAGTGCATCTCACCCTCATGGACTGCACCAGATTTGCCAGTTCCTGCTGTGAGATGTTACCCCACACTTCCACCAAGGCACCTTCAAGTTCCCGGACATTTCTGGGGAGAATGGCCCTAGACGTCACCCTCCGATCCAACAGGTCCCAGACGTGCTCAATGGGATTGAGATCCGGGCTCTTCGCAGGCCATGGCAGAACACTGACATTCCTGTCTTGCAGGAAATCACACACAGAACGAGCAGTATGCCTGGTGGCATTGTCATGCTGGAGGGTCATGTCAGGATGAGCCTGCAGGAAGGGTACCACATGAGGGAGAGGATGTCTTCCCTGTAACGCACAGCGTTGCGACTGCCTGCAATGACAACAAGCTCAGTCCGATGATGCTGTGACACACCGCCCCAGACCATGACGGATCCTCCACCTCCAAATCGATCCCCCTCCAGAGTACAGGCCTCGGTGTAACACTCATTCCTTCGACGATAAACGCGAATCCGACCATCACCCCTGGTGAGACAAAACTGCGACTCGTCAGTGAAGAGCACTTTTTTCCAGTCCTTTCTGGTCCTGCGACGGTGGGTTTGTGCCCATAGGCGACGTTGTTGCCAGTGATGTCTGGTAAGGACCTGCCTTACAACAGGCCTACAAGCTCTCAGTCCAGCCTCTCTCAGCCTATTTCGGACAGTCTAGGCACTCATGGAGGGATTTGTGCATTCCTGGTGTAACTCAGGCAGTTGTTGTTGCCATCCTGTACCTGTCCCGCAGGTGTGATGTTCGGATGTACCGATCCTGTGCAGGTGTTGTTACATGTGCAGGTGTTGTTACATTGACATTGCAATTTATTGCCCTGGCCACATCTGCAGTCCTCATGCCTCCTTGCAGCATGCCTAAGGCACGTTCACGTAGATGAGCAGGGACCCTGGGCATCATTCTTTTGGTGTTTTTCAGAGTCAGTAGAAAGGCCTCTTTAGTGTCCTAAGTTTTCATAACTGTGACCTTAATTGCCTACCATCTGTAAGCTGTTAGTGTCTTAACGACCGTTCCACAGGTGCATATTCATTAATTGTTTATTGTTTATGTTCATTGAACAAGCATGGGAAACAGCGTTTAAACCCTTTACAATGAAGATCTGTGAAGTTATTTGGATTTTACGAATTATCTTTGAAGACAGGGTCCTGCTGAGTTTATATATATGGGGGATACAACCTTCCCAGCACTGCATATTTTGCTGCGAAGAGACATGGTCATTAGATCATTTATTTTCGTACTGTCGTAGCTTGTTTTGGTCACAGGTCCAGGAATGGCTGACGATTTGCAACATTTACCTGGAGTTAACTGCAGATAGCACTACTGGGTGATTTGAAAAGTCATAATCAATCGATCAATAATATAATAATACTTATAGCAAAAACGTTTATCTTTAATTTACAATCTGTAGAAACTATGAGAATAGAAATGTTCATAACTTTTGTGAAACTTCACAGCACAGTTGAAAAATATTTGGCAAATAGAAATCCAATGTGGATGGTGTTAAAACCTGTTGGAGCTAGGGGGCAGTATTTGCACGGCCGGATAAAAAACAACCGATTTAAACTGGTTACTACTCTTGCCCAGAACCGAGAATATGCATATAATTAGTATATTTGGATAGAAAACACTCTGAAGTTTCTAAAACTGTTTGAATGGTGTCTGTGAGTATAACAGAACTCATATGGCAGGCCAAAACCTGAGAAGATTCCAATTTGTTGTCCTTCTGTTGCATCTCTATCGAAAATACAGCATCTGTGCTGTAATGTGACACTTTCTAAGGCTCCCACTGGCTCTCTAAAGCCGCCAGAAAGAGTAATGGGGTGTCTGCTGTCTCTGGGCGAAGAACAGCAGGAGAATTTGTGAGTGGTCAGCCTGGGGACAGTGACACTGGAGATGCACGTTCATGAGAATTCTAAAAAATTTTATTTCAGCCTTTGAATGAATACAACGTTGCCCGGTTGGAATATTATCGCTATTTTACGAGAAAAATAGCATAAAAATGTATTTTAAACAGCGTTTGACATGCTTCTAAGTACGGTAATGGAATATTTTTACATTTTTTGTCACGAAATGCACTCGCGCGTCACCCTTCGTATAGTGACCTGAACGCACGAACAAAACGGAGCTATTTGAATATAACTATGGATTATTTGGAACCAAAACAGCATTTGTTGTTGAAGTAGAAGTCCTGGGAGTGCATTCTGACGAAGAACAGCAAAGGTAATCCAATTTTTCTAATAGTAATTCTGAGTTTAGGTTGTCCCAAACTTGGTGGGTGTCAAAATAGCTAGCCGTGATGGCCGGGCTATGTACTCAGAATATTGCAAAATGTGCTTTCGCCGAAAAGCTATTTTAAAATCTGACACCGCGATTGCATAAAGGACTTCTGTATCTATAATTCTTAAAATAATTGTTATGTATTTTGGGAACGTTTATCATGAGTAATATAGAAAATTCACCGTAAGTTTGCGGTGGCTATGCTAGTTCTGAACATCACATGCTAATGTAAAAAGCTGTTTTTTGATATAAATATGAACTTGATTGAACAAAACATGCATGTATTGTATAACATAATGTCCTAGGAGTGTCATCTGATGAAGATCATCAAAGGTTAGTGCTGCATTTAGCTGTGGTTTTGGTTTTTGTGACATATATGATTGCTTTGAAAATGGCTGTGTGATTATTTTTGGCAAAGTACTCTCCTGACATAATCTAATATTTTGCTTTCGCTGTAAAGCCTTTTTGAAATCAGACAATGTGGTTAGATTAACGAGAGGAGTCTTGTCTTTAAAATGGTGTAAAATAGTCATATGTTTGAGAAATTGAAGTTATACCATTTTTTAGGTATTTGTATTTCGCGCCACGCGATTCCACTGGCTGTTGACTAGGGTGGACGCTAGCAACGGGGAAGTTTAGAGATAAATGGGAGGGTGTGTATGGAGCTGAAGGGTGGGGCTAATAACAAGATAACTCATGTAAAATATACTGTGTCCGTAAAATGTAGGTTCAGAACTTTTGTGAAACAGCACAGTTCAAAAAATATATGGGAAACAGAAATTAAACTGGATGGACATCAGAAATATATGAGAGAGGTTGAGGGTTTTAATTTATTTAACCTTTATTTAACCTTTATTTAGAGTTTGAGGGTAGATGAAGGACAGGACTAAAAACAAACAGAATATACATTTTACGGACACATTCTATTTTACAAAAGTTATGTATAAGCTGGAAGTAGAAGCCTAAGTGTTGTTGTTCATTAGTTTACTCCAATTATGGGAGGGGTGGTAGGGTTAGTGGATAATAACAAAGGAAAATACATTTCAAAAATATATGTATACAGTACCAGTCAAAAGTTTGGACACACCTATTCGTTCAAGCGTTTTTCCTAATTTTTCAAACTTTTACATTGTAGAATAGTAGTGAAGACATCAAAACTATGAAATAACACATATGGAATCATGTAGTCACCAAAAAAGTGTTAAAACATATCAAAATATATTTTATATTTTATATTCTTCAAAGTAGCCACCCTTTGCCTTGATGACAGCTTTGCACACTCTTGGCATTCTCTCAACCAGTTTCATGAGGTAGTCACCTGGAATGCATTTCAATTAACAGGTGTGCCTTGTTAAAAGTTAATTTGTGGAATTTCTTTCCTTCTGGTCCCCGCAAGGATAGTAATACACACACACACGCGCACACACACACACACACACACACACACACACACACACACACACACACACACACACACACACACACACACACATTATGCAGAGCACATGGACAAGCCTAACGCTACAATCCGTCTCACGACAGTCCTGTCTCAGAGCTTTGAACTAAAATGTGTTATGCTAATGAGGTGTGTTAGAAGGTCCTGGTCCAATCACAGAGTTTACACTCTCTGGGCGTTTCCATGGGGACGGGGTTGCTCTGTGGTGAAGGAGAGTCTCACGGACACAGATGGACGGATTGACGCATGATGACAACCTTAATCGACTCTGAATGTCTCAAGCACACACACGCATATACATACACACACAGGCGCAAGGAACAGAACTGGCACTCACACTGGAACAGATGTGTGACAGACGGGACCCAGGAATGCATTAAGATCCACAACACACGCTCTTACACACATACCAACACATAACACAGTATACACGCACAATGCTTATATGCAGTCACATATACACGCAACAAATGGGCACTGACAGTGTTCCTTCTCTCCCTGCCTTATGCTGCAAGAACAGTGTTCATGTTCACTAGGTTGGAAATGGGAGAAGAAAGTTTCACTACGTTGTGCTGTATTGAACATGACCCCTGATAGCTGGGTCAGAGCTAAGGGCTAGGTGTTGTGGTGCTGGTTCCTGTGTGACTCTGATGTTAACCTGATGTGCTGTACATCTGTGGTTCTTCTTTTCTGCTGTTCCCTGTTTGTTTCTCTGACACTAACCTTGTTTCTGACTCGCCTTTTGGAGGAATTCTGTCACAGAGGAACCAGAACTACCACTTTCCTTCTGTATCAATTCACCATGGTCAGGCAATGGCACACACACACTGCCCTCCACCCTCTCTCTCTCTCTCTCTCTCTCTCTCTCTCTTTCGCTCTCTCTCTCTCTTTTGCTCTCTCTCTCTCTCTCTCACACTCTTACTCTCTCTATACATCTCTCTTTCTCTACCTCTCTCTCTTTCACACACACTCTCTATATCTCTCTCTTTCTCCCTCTACTCTTTATTTTGTGTCCAAATGCACGTTGTGACTGGCTCTTATACGCTCTCCTCCTCTCGTCCTCTCCTCCCTTTCCTCCTCTCCTCTCTCTCTCTCCTTTCCTACTTCTGGTGTACAGTGTTATATACTCCTCTGATGTGTAATCTGTAATCTTGTCATCAAAATTGTACTCCTAGGTAGCTAGCTAGCAAACGTAGCTACACACAATAATACCAAAGTCAATATCAGCATGTAAAGTAGCTAAATAGCTGTAAAATCACCTAAACAAACTGTACTATCAATTTAGGAGTCTACAATATCACCATGTTCAACCTGCAGATCCATGTGCCTGACATTCGCAACGGCACCATGCAATGCACCCTGGACTGAAGAGGCAGTTCAATTACACATTTCGAGGTAGGACTATCACAAAAACATGATCAATTGCTAATTCGAGAGAAGACAACTCCCGTGTTATGACATAGGCCAGTATTGAAATCTGACATGTACAGTATAGTATGATAGACGTTTTCACCATCTAAAAGTCGTATTCCTATTAACTTCCAGTGTAGAGAGACTTTATCACAGGGCTATGTCACACCGGACGGATTTCTGCCTGCTTGAACCCCTATAACTCAGATACACATGAAAACATGAAATGACCCAGGGAATAGATAGAACATCACTCAAAGATGCACAAAAACAATATAACAGTCAAAATAGCTGTATCTTTACTTTAAGTGACAAGTGGATTTTGCACCCCTCAAACACAGGAAACAGATGGCTGAAAAAGACAGCTCCTCAGGTGGGCGGGACGTTGCTAGTGTGTGTACTCCTGTGTGTGTCTGCCTCAGCCACCACACCAGCTGTAATATAAAACTGCATGAATTCTGACCTAAACACCCTGCCAACCGATCTGACAAATTATACACAGTCACAAAACATCAGAACACCGGCCCAGACCAGCTCTGAAAATACAAAACAACAATCACTCCACACTTCTACATCTGTTTATTTACTGTGGGAATGATAGGATCTTTGTTTCAGGCCCACACTGTGTCACACACACACACACACACACACACACACACACACACACACACACACACACACACACACACACACACACACACACACACACACACACACACACACACACACACACACAGAGAGAGCTCCCCTAGCTCAGCATATTGGGCTCTAGTTGAGATCCCATTGAAAGTGATATGAAAATAGGCAGATGATAAATATAAGAGTGTGTGATGTAGAGGTGTGTTTATTCTGCTCACTAATGATGTTTAAAGACTTTCCATCATCACGCCAGACTGTTTCTTCTCTCTCTTCGGTGAGTCAGAGACGTGGTAAACACTTGTAGTTTTCCACCAAATCTTCCCCACAGGAGAGACCAGGGACATAGCAGAGGGCGCACCAACCTAAACTTTATTTACTCGCCTTTATATTTTCGGGAATAGTGTTTACACACCTTTTAGGCCAAATTAGCATTGTTAGCATTAGCTTTTACTTGCTGCCCATCATCTCTATACTTGCATTCAGTGTTTTCCCATCTTTTTAACCCCCCAAAATGTTTTGCAAACTAAAATGCACTGTTAATGTTCTTGTAGCTGAGGTAAAGGCACTGACTTTACTTGGATTACAGGCCTTCTTACCTGGGTGGTTTATGGAGACCCCCCGTCCCCCCATCTCCCCTCCCCTCACTCGTCTCCCCTCTCCTCACCCGTCTGCCTTCCCATCTCACCTCTGACTTCTCTGTCTTCCTCTCTTCACTTCCCCCTCCTCCCCCTGGCCCCCTCCTCTCTCCCACTCCCCAGTACTGGAATGTATTATCTGGAGTCAGTCTATTTTACTCAACAGTAATAAAAGTGTGCGTGTAATAAAGAGAGATTCATGGCATAATGCCCACAGCCTCTTTAGGGCAGGATATTACAGAGGTCTGGAACACCTCAGGATTTATTAACACGCTGGGAAAAAGAGTGTGTGAGTGTGTGTGTGTCATCTTCTCTGAAAATATACTGAGCCCCTCTCCAATGTCCTCTCCCCTTTTCTCTCCCCTCTCCTCATCTCTCTCTTTCTCCTCTACTACTCTTTTCTCTCATACCCTCCACTCTACCCCCATTTCCTCCCCCTCTACTCCCACTCTCCTCCCCTTCTCCTCCCACTCTCCACCTACTTTCCTCCCCTTATTCTCCCCCTCTCCTCCCACTCTATGCCCATTTCCTTGCCCTCTCCTCCCACTCTCCGTATACCACGGGTATGACCAAAAAATGCATTTTTACTGCTCTAATTGCGTTGGTAACCAGTTTATAATAGCGAGAAGGCACCTCAGGGGTTGCAACTCAAAATATTGAGTTGTACCCCCCCCCCCGCCCAAAGAACAGCCTCAGTTCATCTGGGCATGGACTCGAAAAATGTGTTATAAAAAAATGAACAGGGATGCTGACCCATGTTGACTCCAATGCTTCAAGTTTGCTGGGTGTCCTTCGGGTGGTGGACCATTCTTGATACACACAGGAAACTATCGAGCATGATAAACCCAGCAGCGTTGCAGTTCTTGGCACAAACTGGTGCACCTACTACCATACCCCATTTGCAGGCATTTAAATGTTTTGTCTTGCCCATTCACCCTCTGAATGGCACACTTACACAATCCATGTCAGGCTTAAAAATCCTTCTTTAACCCGTCTCCTCCCCTTCATCTACACTGATTGAAGTGGATTTAACAGGTGACATCAATAAGGGATCATAGCTTTCACCTGGATTATCCTAGTCAGTCTATGTCATGGAAAGAGCAGGTGTTTTTAACGTTCCGTACACTCAGTGTAGATGTTAAGCACATTTCTGTTGTCATCCTCATCTCATAGTGATTCCAATAAATGACCAGCCTCAACGACCGCAAGTCATACAAACATCAACCCTGGGTCCGCTGCTTGAGAGCAAAACATCAGTTATGTGTGTGTGCGTCATAGCGTGTGTGTGTAAAGTGATGTGAATAGATGAGGCCTGCTGCTGGTGATTACTTCCTATGGTAAGAGGGTCTCATGGGCTGGGGAGTCGTGTGCTAAGTGTTCTGGGAGGGCAGATGCCTTTTCATGGAGCAAAATTCCAAGACATGAAGCCTAGATTGGAATAGGAAATAGGCCCCCTGCCACACCATCACACACAAACCCAGCCCCCACAATTAGATCATAGAGATATGCTGAAGCCGCACGCACACTCTTATCTTCACACGTCTGGGGCAGGATTGATGGTTGGAAACTCTCTTTCTTCCACTGGGACTCATAACTCTGGACACTGATATTAAGACCAGACAGTCAAGAACGGAGAAGAGGGGAGGAGAGGAGAGGAGTTCTGATCAGTTGTTTTTGACAGACACCGGTGACTACATGCGTTCGTCAATACATACTGAACTCAGTTGTGACCCACATACCCAAAACAATCAATTAGCGTGTATGTTTGAGTGTACAGTATAGGCCTATACATAAGCATGTGTGTTGGACATTTGTGTTTCATTTGCTGGCGGAGGGAAGGGGACTCAGCCTGGCTGAGATGGGAAAAGGCTGTCATCACTGTGTGAGGACTGGTCTGCCCTGTTCAACACCCTCTTCTCCCTAATGGCT
Organism: Salmo trutta; assembly: GCF_901001165.1. Lineage (NCBI taxonomy): Eukaryota > Metazoa > Chordata > Actinopteri > Salmoniformes > Salmonidae > Salmo > Salmo trutta. The sequence continues at coordinate 35,413,478 of NC_042972.1, read as the reverse complement.
TCCAGTCGCTTGTAAAGACAGGGGAAAACACTGAGCCATGGGAAACCGTGACAGAGGAGTAGCCTTGAGCCCCCTCAGATGGCTTGTGTGTGTATGTGTGGTTGTGTGTTTGTGTGTGTGTGTGCGCGTGCGTGTGCGTGTTTATGTCAGTGTGCCTTCAGAAGGAATGACCTTACGGATAGACTGAGCTCACCAAAAAGAGACGAAAAACATCCCAGAGAGAGGGAGAGATAGAGAGAGAAATAGAGGGAGAGAGGGAGAGAGAGAAGGAGAGAGAGAGAGGGAGAGGGGGAGAGAGAGATAGAGAGAGAAATAGAGGGAGAGAGTGAGAGGGAGAGATAGAGAGAGGGAGAGATATAGAGGGAGAGAGAGAGAGAGAGGGCGAGAGAGAGTGGGCAAGAGAGAGAAGGAGAGATAGAGAGAGGAAGAGAGGGAGATAGGGGGAGAGGGAGAGAGAGGGAGGGAGAGAGAGAGGGAGGGAGAGATATAGAGAGAGGGAGAGAGAGAAGGAGAGAGGGAGATAGAGAGAGGGAGGGAGAGATATAGAGGGAGGGAGAGAGAGAGCACAGAGGCCCATTACAGTATATTGGCACTGTGTAGAATCAGATCAAATCAAATCAAAGTTTATTGGTCGTGTACACAGATTTGCAGATGTTTCTGCAGGTGCAGTGAAATGCTTGAGTTTCTAGCTCCAACAGTAATACCTAGCATTATAAAACAATGCACACACAATCCAAAGTGGAGTCACTTCATGCAGGCTGATGCGTGAGTTCCAGTGCAGGTATTACACCTTCCTCACCTGAGCTCTGCACTGATGCAGCTCTCATCCCATACCACCTCAGCCTCATTAAGACGTGATGCACTCCAGTCCTAATCATTCCTAACAGTATATGGATCTGAAGTAGAAGAGTTGAGAGTTATTGCTGTCTGAATCCGTGGTTGAGGAGAGGGAAGGGGGGAATGGCCTGTACTTCTCTCACCTACCTACGGGCTTCCATTATACTGACATAAACACCTGAAACTTTTTCCTCTTCACTGACATGTAGTATGGAGGAGGGGGGGGGGGGGGGGGGGGTATTTTGGTGTGTGTGTAATCTCTGACACCTTTGAAGTCCATAAGCGGTTCCTTCTCACTGAGCTGTGGTATGAAGGTGGTGTGTGTTCATGTGTGTAATTGGGGGTGTGTGTTTTTTGTTATCTAGAACACCTTTGAAGTTAACAAGTGGTTTCTCCTCATTGACTTGTGATATAGAGGTGTGTGTGGAAGTGGTATGAGTAAGCTGATCCAGCTTGTCAGCATTTCTCCTCCGTCGGCACAAACCATCCCTCCGTTTTCCTGTTAACGGGAAATAGCCTACCTACCTACTGTACCTGCATCCATCTGTACCTCTCCTGTCCTGTTAACGGGAAATAGCCTACCTACCTACTGTACCTGCATCCATCTGTACCTCTCCTGTCCTGTTAACGGGAAATAGCCTACCTACCTACTGTACCTGCATCCATCTGTACCTCTCCTGTCCTGTTAACGGGAAATAGCCTACCTACCTACTGTACCTGCATCCATCTGTACCTCTCCTGTCCTGTTAACGGGAAATAGCCTACCTACCTACTGTACCTGCATCCATCTGTACCTCTCCTGTCCTGAGGCCCAAGTGCAAATACTGTATAGTTTCCATTGATCTCCACCATGTATCTGCTTGCCATTATGTCCCTTTTTCCAGACAGGCACACAGGCAGGCAGGCAGGCAGGCAGACAGGCAGACAGGCAGACAGACAGACAGACACCAATGTGTGCATTTATAGACCCCCTGGAACAAGAGCACACTGAGCCATGTACACTGTGAGCTATACACACACTGTCCACAGTCTATACACACAGCCAAACCTGAGAATGGCACCTTTGTATAACTCGTAGACGAGCTGTGTGAGAGAGAACGTGTGTGTGTGTGTATGTGTGTGTGTGTGTGCTGGTCTAGTTGGTGCCGGACTATGTTTGGACTCAATACAGGCTTTTCATGGCTCATGTTACCGTGGTTACTGCTGAGAGTTGCTGCCATGGCAATAGGAAATTAGAAAATGATAATGATGCATGAGGCATGGGACTGATTGGATTGAGGAGGGGATGGGGTGGAGTGGAGTAGTGGTGTGTTTACTGTGAGATGATTGGGTGAAATACATTCAGATGAGCCACTTTGCCTGAGACCAAAAGAAACATGTTAGCTTACAGAGCTGATGCCTAGGCTTTAGCTAACACAATTTCAAACAGACCACCCGGGTTCGATGCCCAGTCAGTCACATTAAGAGTTTGAGTTGTATTTGACTGTACACTCCCCTGTACTGTGGTCTGTGTTGAGGACACATGTTTGGTGGATTACGTGTGTTGGAGCGTGGACGGTTGCGTGTGGCAGACACAGATCAAATCTCTGTAAAATACAATGATTCACTTCTTA